>NW_023994574.1:222500-284858 GCF_015586225.1 Lucilia sericata
AATGGAATTAAAGAGTATCCAAACATGTTTTTTTAATGCAATAAAATTTTCCTTTGCTTTTTGCTCTAAAACCTTTAAAATCCTGTAAAATTTATTTATTTTTCCTTTTTTTATTTTCATTTATTTTTCAACAGACAAAGGCCCCGGTAAATGGACCCCTAAACGAAACTATTATTTTGTTGCTATCATCTACATCATAATATAAAACACACACACAACTTTTTGTCTTGATCATCATTGACTTAAAAAAACATCATACAATGCTTTCGTTTGTTTATAATTGTTTAAACTAATTATTTGTTTGTTAATAATCTTTTTTAAAAAAACAAAAACAAAAATATAAGATAATTTGTTATTTATTGTTATAAACTGTGTAAAAAAAAAAGCTGAAAAGTAAACCCCCTCCCCGTCTAAAAATTGGCATTTGTTTCAACAACAAACATAAAAACATTAACAATCGACAAGCACCCACCACAACAACAACAACAAAACGAAAAAATATTTCGTCATCATCATTAGCATCATCATCATCACCACCCACCACTATTTGCTTCATCATACAACATCATCCATAACCATTTTTATAAAAGTGACAAAAGAATTTTTGAAAAAAATCTTAAAAACTAGTTAAAAGAATTATACAATGTACAATCAATCATCATTATCATCAAGCAGAAGTATTTATCAGTATTTACAATTAGAAAATAACGCACAACAATTACTATTTTAAAAAGTTAGTACTATTTTTATTAAATATTATTTAAAATATATTTTATTATTATTAACAATTAGAGAAAACAATATTGTTTAAAAATGGAAAATTGGAAACCGAATCATTTCTAAATTGCTTAGAGTGATCTTTTTACTTTGAGGACAATTCGAAATTGTCACGTTCGGAAGTGATTCTGTGGAAGAAGACAATCGTTCTTAATAACGCTTCTAGAGGAACCAGGAGCGTTACTCTGTAACTCGATTCGAAAGCAAAAATTTTCGAATTTGTAAAAGAAAGCTTTTTCTTTCGAATCGATTTACGCAGTAACCCCCCCAGTTCTTTAATCCATGATTTTCGATCGGATTTGTCACTCTCGAAACTAGTACCAGGGAAGCTTTGGAGAACATATACAAATTCTTTAGAACAGTTCTAAAACTAGTTCTTTTTTCAGTATCATGTAGATGAAACTCGTTCATTCAAACAATTGTAGAAGAACTAGTTCTTTAATCAGTGATTTCCGATACAATTTGTCACCCTCGAAACTAGTACCAGGGAAGCTTTAGAGACAAATTATTTAGAACAGTTCTAAAACTAGTTCTTTTTCCAGCATCATGGAGATGAAACTCGTTCATTCAAACAGTTCTAGAGGAACCAGTTCTTTAATCAATGATTTTCGATAAAATTTGTCATCCTCGAAACTAGTACTAGGGAAACTTTAGAGAACATATACAAATTCTTTAGAACAGTTCTAAAACTAGCTCTTTTTCCAGCATCATGGAGATGAAACCTGTTCATTCAAACAGTTCTAGAGGAACCAGTTCTTTAATCAATGATTTTCGATCAAATTTGTCATCCTCGAAACTATTAATAGGTAGGAAAGCTTTAGAAGAACCAGTTCTTAAATGATTTTCGATTGTATTTGTTTGTCCCTCTAGAAACTAGTACTAGGGATGCTTTAGATATACATATACAAATCCTTTAGAACAGTTCTAGAACTAGTTCTTTTAAACGATTCAAAGAACCAGTTCTTTAATCAATGACTTTCAATCGAATTTGTCACTCTCAAAACTAGTACTAGAGAAGTTTCAGAGAATATATACAAATTCTTTAGAACAGCTCTAAAACTAGTTCTTTTATTAGCGATATGGAGACGACACCCGTTCTTTTAATTTGTTCTAGGCACCAGTTCTTTAATCCATGATTTTCGATCGAATTTGTCACTCTCGCAACTAATACAAGGGAAGCTTTAAAGAACATATACAAATTCTTTAGATAAGTTATAGAACTAGTTCTTTTTTCAGCATCAAGAAGATGACACTCGTTCATTCAAACAGTTCTACAAGAACTAGTTCTTTAATCAATGATTTTGTCACTCTCGAAACTGGTACTAGAGAAGTTTTAGAGAACGAGTTCTTTAGAGCAGTTCTATAACATATTCTTTACCCAGTGTTATGGAGACGACACTCGTTCTTAAATCTGTTCTAAGAACTAATTCTTTAATCAATGATTTTCAAACGAATTTGTTAGTCACTCTCAAAACTAGTACTAGGAAAGCTTTAGAGAACATTAACAAATTCTTTGGAACAGTTCTAGAACTAGTTCTTTTCACGTTCTTTGAAACGCTTCAAGGAACCAGTTCATTAATCCGTGATTTTCGATCAAATTTGAACTTTAGAACAGTTCTAAAACTAGTTTCTAACTCAGTGTTATAAAAACGACACACGCTCTTTAAAATGGTTCTAGTGAAAACTGTTCTTTAATCCCCAAAAAGATTTGATTTCGATAATTATTTCTCTTTATACAACTTATTTGTAAACCAAAAACCATTTTTAAACAAAATATTTTTTAAAAAAAAATTATTTTTAATTTAAGAAAACTAAACAAAATTTAAAAAAGTTTTACATAATTTTGAATATGTTTTTCTAAAAAATTTTTCATTGCAGAAATCAATTGCGTTGAACAACTATATACTAAACAATATGATGTTTTATGGTGGCTACATGAACTTTGGAGGATATCCCCATCAACAACACCGTGGTGATTTGAATTGATAAAAGTTTTCAAAATTTCAAACATGTTTTTTTTTTTTTAATTTAAATTAAACTTGGTTTGTTTTATAATAATTATAATTATTTTAGTTTTTTTTTTTTTTTGTAATGAAAAGAAAACTTAGCATAAAATGTAATATACTCTCTTACTAACCACACGCCCCCCTGCCCCTCTTCACGGTCTTTATATGCATATGTATATAGTATATAGAAGATTAAAGAAAACATACATATATATAGACAAACAAACTATTAACACTTTCTCATATATATAAATATATAAGCTATATAGATATGTAATACTATTATTATATTAAAAATACTATAATTATTTAGATCTACAGGCATACAATATGTATTTTTTTAAATTATAAAAAAAGAAAAACAAACTAATTAAATAACAAACAAAAAGAAAAAGAAATTTTGAAATGAAACCTTAAAAAAAGTTAAAAAAAAAACTTGTAATAAAAGAATAAGAATGACATTACTTGGCTGGCACTTGTCTTATTCGCAAAACAAACTTAAAAGTTACAAACCAGTTGCAAACACATAAGAATTTAAAACTTTTTTAACAAAAAAACAAAAACAAATAAAGAGCTAAGGATTTAAAAAAAGAAAAAGGTTTTTGAAGAATAAAAACGTTTTTTTAGAATAAAACCACAAATACTTAATATAGAAAAACAATTAAATATTTAATAATAAAAAAATTTCAAAAAATACAAAAAAATTTAACAACAACAAATATTAATTATAAGATTTATATACAAAAAAAACACACAACTTAATAATCATAATAATTAAAAAACAAAAAACTATATATTTTAATTTGTTGTAAAAAGTTTAATTTAATTATTAATTTTTATTGTTTATTTTTCTTGTATTTTATTATTATTTTTTTTTTTTTTGTTTTTTATTATAGATACTTTTTTATAGTATTATTTTTTTTATAATTAACACACACAGACACAATTAACCACAACATTTATGTAATAAATATTTATTAGTTTTTATTTTTTATTATTATTTGTAATATTTTTTTTTTTAGATTGGACAAGAAAAAAAAAAAAAAGAAAATAAATATGGTACAAAACACAAAAAAATAACAACCAACTAAATTAAACAAAAATTTATAAACAAAAAAAAAATTCATAAATTTTGCCCAAAATATTTATATCTAAAAAGTAAACCATATTAAATACGATATTATTTTATAGTTTTATCATTAGTAACAATAAAAATTATCATCAACAACAACAATGATTAAACTGTAGAACGATTCAAAAAAGTTCATAATATAAAACATACAATTTCGAATGAATTTGCCTTCGAAACGTGTTACAAAATATAATCCTTAATATTTTTAAAAAAAAATTTCAAACTTTAAAACAAAATGTTTAATAAAAAGCAGCAGAAATATGTATTTATTATATTGCAAGAACAAAATATAATTAGTTTTATAATGTAAAATAAATAAAATATAAATAAAACTTGTAAAACAAAAACAAACAAAACAAATTTACTGTAATTACTAAGACTCATTAAAAATTATATATTTAAAAAAACCGCGAGATTTTACTATTTGTATAAAAGCAAAAAAACTTGGTTTAAAATGTTTGCCGAATAAAATCTAAGTTTAGTTTGTTTTATAAACAATTTCCTAAAAAAAAGGGGTTAAAGCCGGAGCTAGAACAAAATTTTCGAATATAGATTTTATATAAAGAATATTTTTATGAATTAGAATTTGTTTAAAAAAAATAAAACTATTTCGAAAGCAAACAACCGACTTCTGATACTTTTATAGCAACCATATAACTGGAGAGGTCGACATTACTTCTAGAACTCGTTCTCTGAAACATTGTTGTGATTTTGATGTACTTCTAAGGAATTTGTAGAAACCTAAAGTTTCACACTACTTATACATAGGTATGTAACAACAGATATCGCTTTCGGCCTAGAGATTCGTATATTTTTGTGAAAAATCTTTTAGCTGAAGGTATTGGCGAAGGAATGTTATCAAAATATCACACAATTTTCGATATTAAACAGAACTTTTCATCAAAATATAATTGCGCTAATAATAATTCTTCAACAGTTTGCTTCCAATCTTATTAATTTCAAATAAAAATCATTGAAAAAACTAGTTCCCAGAACTGTTCTAAAGAAAGTATATAAAATTAGGTTCGAGAGTGACATATACTAACAAAAATCACTGATTAAAGATCTTGTTTCCAAATGCGTTCCATAGAATAAGTATCGATTCCATTTAGCTTAAGCAGAACCACTTCTAAAGGTGACATTTTCAAACAAAAAATTATAAATGTAAAAGCCAAAATAAAACGTAAACGAGCTATAATCATGCGTTAGAGAAACATTTGTTTTTGTGGGAATCATACTCAAATGAAATTAAAATGTTGTTCGAACAAGTTGTCACATCTACCAACAATAGTGTTCTTCGGTTTCATTTAATGTTGAACTTTGATCTCACTATTGCCGAAAGTAGAAAATCTTTCGGTTGATATAATATTCGCTTAATTGACAATCTTTGCTTGGGGTATAAATCGGGTCGTTACAGAACGAATAAAACCAATTGTAGTGGGAATGTCATCAATTGGATTTTAACATAATTAAAGGCGATTGATTACAATTGGATCATTTGGTAATGTCTTGAAACTTTCCCCTGCAGTAATAAGAATCTGAGATTTAACTTCTCTGTGATTAATTGGTTCAAGACTTTTTCCATGCTTTAATAGAATTGTTCTGTAGTAAGTGTATTGAATTAGGTCCGAGGGTGACAAATATTAAAGAAATTCACTGATTAAATAACTTGTTTCCGAAGCGTTTTATAGAATAAGTTTCGACTCCATATAGCTTATACAGAACCAGTTCAAAAAGGTGACATTTTGGAAAAATTTTCCTTCGAAATCATACTCAAGTGAAATTAAAATGTTGTTTAAAACAAGTTCAGAGACATCTACTGACCAATCGCTATAGTGTTTGGCTTGATTTAATGTTGAACTTTGACCCCACTACTGACGAAAGAAGAAAAATCTTTCGGTTGATACAATATTTGCTTAATTGACAATCTTTGCTCGGGTATAAATAGGGTCGTTTCGGTCGTTTGAAATGAAAATCAGTGATTAAACTCCCTGTGAATAATAAGAAAGAAGTTTTCTTCCCGTAGTGGGAACGTAATCTCTTAAAATGTTTTGAAATTTAATGAAAATAAGAGATTTTAGAAGTATCTTCTAAACAAATGACAGAAATAATATGAATTTCAAAGTTAGATGTTGCCCTTTAAACGGTCTAAGTCTAATTGCCCGAACGAGACGATTGCTGCTGTGTGATCATTATGGTCTGAGATTTCAGTTCTCTTCCTGGGGAATCTAACTGCGAATACACAGCTCCATAAAGTTCTATAAATGTTTGAATCTATTGTCTTGGATATGAAATAATGAAAACTAGACAGATAATTCCTTGTGGAATATAACGATTCTTATTAAGTTTGAAATTTTGTCAAGATATTGAATCATTTCAACAGTTTGAGTTTATAGATTCTCAAGATGGAGTCTGTTAAGATTCGCTGAACAATAAACACGGATGTTGAGAAAGGCACGGTTTATGTGCGAGATCAGTTAGCATTAAGGCTGTTTGTTGCTTTATTCAGATGTTAAATGATTTCAACAGAATGAGTTTATAGATTCTCAGGACGGAGTGTGAAGAGGTTGTCTGAATAATTAAAAAGGAACGGTTTATGTGCGAGTTGAATTGTCATTAATCTGTTGATTCATTCAGATATTGAATGATCTCAACAGAAAGAGTTTATAGATTCTCAGGACGGAGTTTGAAGAGATTGGTTGATTAGTTAAGAAGGGATGTTGAGAAAGGCACGGTTTATGTGGAAGATCAGTTAGTTAGCAATAAGCCTGTTGCTTTATTTAGTAATAGCATGTGTCAGAATGTTGCAATATTTGATTAAGTTTGAGTTTTATTTATAAAAGTTTGGGAAAAAAAATTTTCCTTTACAAAAGTGACTCCTTTAGGAAGTTTCATTAAAAACGTATCCTTTTAAAGTATAACTTTAAAACAAATTAATCACGAATTTTATTTAGCAACATTAAAAACTAACTTTATGAGTCAATGTATAAAAAAAGTTTTAAACCTTTTTTCAGAAATTTACTAAGCTAAAGGGATAGAATAATGAATTTTTTTGCTAAAACAGAATTTAAATTTTTTTTAAATTGGAAAAAAAAGACAAAAATCTTAAAAATTTGTTAATAAAACTTAAAAAAATCCTTCTCGGCCTAAAAGATTTTTTTTAACATATTTCTTTGTACAACTTGTTAAAATATGTTTTGTTTAGTTTAAAACGTAAAAATTCTATTATTATTACATTACAAACTAAAAACCGCCACAAACAACAAACAAATGCAAATGTAACTCCTCTCTAAACAAACATAGAACTTTACAACCTTAATTAAGGACTTTGCTAAAAAAAAACAATTTCAATTTAAATTAAAAAAACAAATGTAAGAAACGCACAAAGTCTATTAAATATAAAAAAGGGATTTTATTTTAATTAGAAAAAAAAACCAAGAAAACACATTTAACATGTAAAATAAAAATATTTGTAAATAAAAACAATAAAAAAATGTGAAATATAAACTAAATAGTTTTTTTTATGATTTATAAATTTCCCAGTGAAAAATGTTTAAATTTTAAATGTGATACAGAAAAGTAAAATAATATAAATAACTAAATATTAAATAACACTATAACTACTACCTATATATTTAACAATAACTTTTTTATTATTTATACAAAAATAAATCCCCAAATTAATTTGTTAAGTATTATTTTTCTTAAATTTCTGTAAAGTTCTATGGATTCATTTAAACAAAAAAAGAGTTAACTGTACAAGCCATAGTGTTCAATTAAATATTAAAATTCTAAATATTAATTTCATTTTATATGGTTTCTTTAAATTTTATAAATTTAATTAGCAGTACAAAATATTTGAACAAAAATTAATATGAAACGTTTAATTTTTTGCAATTTTTTTTATTCTAAATTTTAAAAATCTTTTAGAAATTCTTTCTTAAGAAAGTGTTCATAAGAAAAGTATCTTCTTCTTTTTGAGAGTTCTTTAGAAAGTATCTTCTTGAGACAATTTTCTTAAGAAAAGTGTATTCTCGAAATAGTTCTCTTTAGAAAAGTGTCATCTTAAGAAAATTTCCTTTAAAAACTGGTTCAAGAAGACAGTTTTCTTTAAAAGGTATCTTCTAGAGAGAGATTTCTTTAAAAAGTTTCTTTATGAGAGAGTTTTCTTTAGAAAGTGTCTTCTTGAGACAATTATCTTAAGAAAAGTGTCTTCTTAAGGAAATTTCCTTTAGAAAGTGTCTTCTTGGGAGAGTTTTCTTAAAAAAATTGTCTTGAGGCAGTGTTCTTCAAAAGTGTCTTCTTAAAACAGTTTTCTTTAGAAAAGTGACTTCTTGTGAAAGTTTTCTTTATAAAAGTATCTTCTTGGAAAAGATTTCTTTAGAAAAGTGTTTTTTAAAAAAAATTTTCATTAAAGACAGTCTCTTGAGACAGTTTTCTTTAAAAAGTCTCTTTTAGACACATTTTTCTTTAGAAAAGTGTCTTTTGAAGGAGTTTTCTTTACCAAGGTGATTTCTTGAGAGAATTTTCTTTGGAAGGTTTATTCTTAAGAAGACAATTTTATTTAGAAAGTCTCTATTTTCTTTAGAAAAGTGCCTTCTTAAGAAAAATTTCGTTAGCATTTTTAAGAAATTTTTCTTTAGAAAGGCAGTTTTCTTTAAAAAGTTTCTTTTTGAGAAAATTTCTTTAGAAAACTGTCTTCTAGAGGCAGTGTTCTTCAGAAAGTGTATTCTTGAGATAGTTTTCTTTAGGAAAGTGACTTCTTGTAAGAGTTTTCTTCATAAAAGTGACTTCTTGAGACTTGAATTCTTGAGGAAATGTTTCTTCTTAAGAACATTTTCATTAAAATGTTTCGCCTTGAGACAGTTTTCATTAAAGTCTCTTTTTGAGAGGTTTTTTTTTTGAGGGTGATTTCTTTAGAAATGTGTCTTCTTGAGACAATTTACTATCGTAAGTTTCTTCTTGTGAAAGTTTTCTTTAGAAAGTATCTTTTTGAAATAGTTTTCTTCATAAAATTGGCTTCTTGAGACACTCTTTAGAAACTCTTTTCCCTATATAGTTTTCTTTAGCAAGTTTCATCTTGAGTCAGTTTTTTTACAAAAGTGTCTTTTTAATACACTTTTCCTTAGAAAGTTTCTTCATAAGAGAGTTTTCTTTAAAACAAAGTGTCTTCTTGGGGGAGATTTCTTTAGAAAACTGTCTTGTTAAAAGATGTATCTTTAGAAAGTGTCTTCCAGGGACAGTTATTTTTATAAAAGTGTCTTCTTAAGAAAGCTTTCTTTAGATAAGTCTTCTTAAGAAAATTTTCTTTAGAATGTTTCTCATTGAGACAGTTTTCTTTAACAAGTGTCTTCTTGAGACAATTTTCTTTAGATAAGTGTTTTGAGAGAATTTTCTTTACAAAAGCATCTTCTTGAGACTATTTACTATAGAAATTGTCTTCTTGACAAAATTATTTAGAAAGTCTCTTTTCAAGACAGTTTTCTTTAGAAAAAAGTGTCTTCTTAAGAAAATTTCTTTTAGAAAGTTTTGTCTAGAGACAGTTTTCTTTAAAAGATCTATTCTTCAGTGGATTTTTTTTAGCAAAGTATCTTCTCCAGTTAGTATTCTTTACAAAAGTGTGTTCATAAGAGAATTTTCCTTCGAAAATGTTGTGAGTGTTTTCTTTACAAAAGTGTTTTCTTGTGAAAGGTTTCATTAGAAAAGTGTCTTATTGAGAGAGTTTTCTTTAGAAAAGTATCTTCTAGAGAAAGTTTTCTCTACCAAATTATGTTCTTGAGACAGTTTTCTTTAGAGAAGTAAATTTTTGAGACAGTTTTCTTTAGATAAGTGTCTTCTTGGGACAATTTACTTTAGAAAGTTTCTTCTTGAGACAGTTTTCTTTAAAATGTGATTTCTTGAGGGAATGTTCTTTGAAAAGTGACTTCTTGAGAGAATGTTCTTTGAAAACTGACTTCTTGTGGGAATGTGCTTTGAAAAGTGTTTTCTCTGTGACTGTTTCGTCAAGAAAAGTGTTTCTTAAGACAGTTTTCTATTGACATTTGTTTTCCCAAGACAATTTTATAAAGAAAACTTTTAAAAGAAATTCTAAAAGTAAATATCTTCTTGAGATATTTACTTTTAGAATTGTGTTCTTGTGACAGTTTCGTCAAGAAAAGTGTTTTCTTAAGACAGTTTTCTATTGACATTTGTTTTTCAAAGAGAATTTTATAAAGAAAACTTTTTAAATAAAAGACAGTTTCGACAGAAAAAAGTATTATAAAAACAGTTTTCTATAAAAATATATCTTTTAGTGAAAGTTTTCTTTAGAAAAGTTTCTTATTAACAGTATTTCCAATTGCAATTTTGAAAACTTTTAATTAAAAAGTTTCTTTCTAAAATTAAACGTTTCAAATAGGTGCAAATATTAAACAGTTTTTTCAAAAAAATAGCTGCTGCTTTCTTTAAATTTTATTTTGTTATTAAAAGACCTTTTTGTAAAACAAACAACATATAAACAAAATAAATAAATTACTTATATATTTTTATAGTAGAAAAATTAAATATTTAATAACAATAAAAACAAAAAAAGGAAATATAAAAGATTGCAACAACAATTTTAAAAGAATAAATAAGTTACAAACATGACAAGATATACTTAAACAAAAAAAAATAAAAAACAGATATGAAATAAAAATAAAACAATATATTTTTTTAATTACTCACAAATAAAAATAAAAATAAGAAAAAAAAAAGTAATTAATAATTTAAAAAGAAAGTGTAATTTATTTTAACATGAAAAAAAGAAGAAACAAAACATTTTAAACTTAACTGTATTATATAAAGCTTTTTGTGTATGTAATTAAATTAAAATAAAATAAAAAATATTAAATAATTTTTAGCTCTTTTAACTATAAGTATTTTTTAAATATTTAAGCATAAACTTAAATATATGTATAAGCATAAGTACATTAATTAATAATTAATATAATAAGAAAAATTTCAAAGAAAATTTAACAAACAAATGAAAAACACATTAAATTAATATTTAAGTAAAAAATCTAAAACAACTAAGAGTTTTTTTTTCATATTATTAAAATTATTTATAATAGAAAATCTATTTTAAACAAAAAAAAAACACACAAACAAATCTTTTACATTTAAAAACTAAAACCTATAAAAAAACACACAATTACACTTAAAAACAACTAAAACTAAAAAAAATTCTTTTACACTTTCTTCCCCCTTCAAAAAACACACAAACAAAAATTAATATAAATGTATTTAATGATAAAAAAGAAATATATATATTAAATTATTATTATTAATATTATTATATAAATATAGTATCAAATTAATACCTAAGAATTTAAATAAAACAAACAAAATAATATAAAAATTTATAATAAAATAATAAAACCCAATGTTTAACAATTAAAATTGAAATTATTATAAAAATAAAAGAAGAATAAACAGAAAAAATACATTAAATTTATAAAATCTAAATACACTTTATACATACATACAAAACATACATACGTATATATACACATACATACATATTATATTATATATATATACATACATATACATAGTTGAAGTAAAATGAAGAAGTATAATTTAAAACAGAAAAAAAAATCAAATATATATATTTAAAAATAAATTTAAAAACAAAAAAAATAACATTTAAACATGTGACTTTTCTGAAATTATCAGCAACTATTCATAGCAATAAAACTCAAAATTTATTTAAATATTATAAATGTTTCTTTAAAGTAGTTTTATTTGCAGAAATTATAGTTTTCTATAAAAAAGATGTTTTTTTAAACAGTTTTCTGTAGAGAAATGACTTCTTAAGTTTTAGTTTTCTGTAGAATAATCTATAGAATAGTATTACCACTATTCTCTATAGAAGATACTTCTCTCTCTCTTCTATACAAAAAAAGTGTCTTCTTAATAAAGATTTTTCTAAAGTGTGTCTTCTTAAGACAACTTTCTATAGAAAAAGTGCCTTCTTAAGTCAGCTTTCTATAGAAAAAGAGTCTTCTTAAGATAGTTTTGCATAGAAAAGTGTCTTCTTAAGATAGTATACAGTTTCATAGAGAAAAATGTCTTCTTCTAGTGTTTCAGTTTTCTCTATAAAAAAGTGTCTGCTTAAAACACTTAGAAAAAATATTTCTTAATACTGTTTTCTATAGAAAAAATTATTTATAAAAAGTGTTTTCTTGAGTCAGTTTTTATAAAACCATGTTTTCTTACAGTTTCCTATAGAAGAGTTTTCTTAATAAAGAATTCTAAATTAATGTTTCTGTACAAAAT
This sequence comes from Lucilia sericata, assembly GCF_015586225.1. Classification (NCBI taxonomy): domain Eukaryota; kingdom Metazoa; phylum Arthropoda; class Insecta; order Diptera; family Calliphoridae; genus Lucilia; species Lucilia sericata. Next base: position 234,714 of record NW_023994574.1, read on the forward strand.
TGTCTTTTTATGAGAATTTTCTAGAGAAGTGTAACTTCTTAAGACAGTTTTCTATAGAATAGTGTCTTCTTACGACAGTTTTCTATATAAAAGTGTCTTCTTAAGACAGTTTTCCATAGAAAAGTGTCTTCTTAAGACAGTTTTCTATAGAAAAGTATCTTCTTAAGACAGTTTTCTATATAAAAGTGTCTTCTTAAGACAGTTTTCTATACAAAAGTGTCTTCTTAAGACAGTTTTCTATATAAAAGTGTGTTCTTATGACAGTTTTCTATAGAAAAGTGTCTTCTTAAGACAGTTTTCTATAGAAAAGTGTCTTCTTAAGACAGTTTTCTATATAAAAGTGTCTTCTTAAGACAGTTTTCTATAGAAAAGTGTCTTAAGACAGTTATCTATAAAAAAGTGTCTTCATAAGACAGTTATCTATAGAAAAGTGTCTTCTTAAGACAGTTTTCTATACAAAAGTGTCTTCTTAAGACAGTTTTCTATATAAAAGTGTGTTCTTATGACAGTTTTCTATAGAAAAGTGTCTTCTTAAGACAGTTTTCTATATAAAAGTGTCTTCTTTAGACAGTTTTCTATAGAAAAGTGTCTTAAGACAGTTATCTATAAAAAAGTGTCTTCATAAGACAGTTATCTATAGAAAAGTGTCTTCTTAAGACAGTTTTCTATATAAAAATGTCTTCTTAAGACAGTTTTTTATAGAAAAGTGTCTTCTTAAGAGAGTTTTCTATAGAAAAGTATCTTCTTAAGACAGTTTTCTATATAAAAGTTTTCTGTAGAAAAGTGTCTTCTTAAGACAGTTTTCCATAAAAAAGTGTCTTCTTAAGACAGTTTTCCATAGAAAAGTGTCTTCTTAAGACAGTTTTCTATAGAAAAATGTCTTCTTAAGACAGTTTTCTATAGAAAAGTGTCTTTTTAACACAGTTATCTAAAAAAGTGTCTTCTTAAGACAGTTATCTGTAGAAAAGTGTCTTCATAAGGCAGTTTTCTATAGGAAGGCGGCTTTCTTATTACAATTTCTTTATAGAGAAAAGTTTTCTAAAGGAAATTGTCTTGTCAATCTTATAAGAAAAGTGCCTTTTTAATACAGTTTTCTATACAAAAGTATCGTTATAAGACACTTCTCTAAAGGAAAATTACTTTTTAAAACAGTATTCTATAAAAAAATCTTCGTAAGATAGTTTTCCATCGAAAGGTATCCTCTACAGAAACATGTGTTCTTAAGATAGGTTTTCAAAAGAAAAATGTCCTTTTAACACAGCTCTTTAAAAAAAAGTGTCTTCTTAAAACATTTCTCTATAAAAACAAAAATTGTGTTATTATGACAATTCTCTAGAGAAATAATGAAACTTCTTTAAACTCTTTTCTATAGAAAATTGTCTTAAGATAGTTTTCTACAGAAAAGTGCCTTTTTAAAACAGTTCTCTATAGAAAAGAGTTCTTTAGACAGATGTCTATAAAAAAGTATCTTCTTAAGATGGAAAAGTGTCGTCTTAAGACAGTTTTCTATAGAAAAGTGTGTTCTTAAGACAGTTTGTTTTATAGAAGTGTCTTCTTAAAGCAGTTTTCTAAAAAAAGTTCTTTATAGAAAAGCGTATTCTTAAAACTGTTTTCTATACAAAATTCTCTTGTTATGAAAATTCTCAAGAGAAAAGTGACTTCTTTAAACTATTTTATATAGAAAATGTCTTTCTTCTTAAGATAGTTTTCTAAAAAGTGACGACATATAATATTTTTCTATAGAAAAGCCTTAAAACATAAGTTGTCTTTGTAATACAGTTTTCTATTAAGAGTTTGTTTCTTCTTGATAGAGTATCTATAGAAACGTTTTTTCCTAATACATTTTTCTATAGATGTGTGTGTCTTTTTAATAATGAATTCTATACAAAGGTGTCTTTTAATATATCATTGTACAAAAGTGTCGTTTTAAAACAGTTCTCGATAGAAAAGTGACTTCTTAAAACAGTTTTCTATAAAATGATTATTCGTAAGATAGACTTCTATCAAAAGGTGTCTTTTATAGAAATACGTTGTTTTTTAAACAGTTTTCATATAAATTTGTCTTGCTAAAATTATTGTCTATTAAAACGTATTTTTTAATAAAGTTTTCTCTAGAAGTGTCTTCTTAATAAAGAATTCATTAAAAGAATGTCTCCCTAAGACAGTTTTCTATACAAAAGTGTCTTTTTAAGGCAGTTCTCTATAGAAAATTGACTTCCTAAAATTGTTATTTTATAAAAAGATTCTTCGTAAGGTAGTTTTCTATCGATAGGTGTCTTATATAGCTACATCACTTATTTCTAATTTCTTAATGCAGTTTCTACAGAATTCGGATTTTTATAGAAAAGTTCTTTATAGATAGTTTTCAAAAAATCTTAAAACTGAAACGGTTTTTAAACTAAGCAGCAAAGAAAACAACAACCATTGCCATCCAGCAGGCGTTTAAGTAAAACAAAGTGCAGTGGCTCTCAAACTATAAATACAAAACTAACAGAGTTACATTTGCATCAAATTATTCTTCGCGAATTACCAAAAACCAGCAAAAAATCAAAGTCTGATTTAGTGACAAAAGTTAACGAAAACAACCTAATTAATTCACCGCGTTCCCATGACAATTGGATCGGATCTTCGCTTCAGAACGATCAGAGTCATACTCGAGCAAAGATTGTCAACCCAGCGACAGCTGTATCAATCGAAAGTTTTCCGTAGGAAAGAACTATAGGCCACAGTTGATCTGTTACAACAATAACAACCTAATTCACCGGCAATTTAAGGTGATAAAATCAAAATATTTAAAAACCTAAGAAAGTGTAAAAATAGTAGTAATTATTTGCTAAATATGAAAAAATGTGTTGTTTGTACTTAGGCGCCATTAAAACTTTAAGTGATTGCTTTTGTCGTTGGTATTTTAGGAAAATAAAATACCTATATATTTTAAGTCTTAACTTCATAAACCGTAAACCAAAAGTTGCCGAAAGTATTATTTAGGACATTTTAAACTGCTGAATTCGAAATTACATCTAAAAACGATATATGAAGTTTATGTGGTACATATTTTAAATTGCTTTTTTCTGAAATATAAACTTGCCAGTTTGCTTCCATTTAGTACAGAAAAGCATCTTCTTAGTCTTTGGTTGTTGTCTATGCTAAGTTGTAGTAGGTTTTAACACCATTTTAGGCTGTTTCATATATTAATAATTTTATTCTATTTTAAATCACAAGTCTATACAATGTTGCCAGAAATATTTTGTCTCAACATTTTGGAAATGTCCATATGTCTGATTATACGTTTCTAGAGTCAATATTGTATAAAAATCAAAAAGTAGATTCTCATTTACTCAAGATTCTGCATGTTTAATTTCACAGTTTAGTATTCGATATTAAAGGAAACTCAAAAAGTATTAATCCAATAACGAAAAGTTAGCAAAAAGTGCTCTTTGACAGATTTTCATTTACTCAGGACTCTCCATTGACGAATCTTTTGACTACGCAATAAATAGACAATTTTATAGAAGAGTCAATTGACTAGTAGTAAGATTAATCCATGTACTTATCAATAGATTAGTCCCTATATAATCTAATCCATTGCACTAGTCGTTTGAAATTCATAGAGTAATCTCTCTACAATAGATTAATCATTGGACTTGTAAATAGGCTAGTCCTCAGAAGGGTCAAGGGACAAGTATATTAACTAACCAATAGTTAATGGACATGCCCATGAATTAATTTATTGAGTAGACAATTCACTAATTTCGGAACTAATATATTGACTGGTCAATAGATTAGTCTAGGTACTTTTCAATCGACAAGGAATAGTCTACTTACTTATCCATTAATTAGTTATTGATTATTCTATGAACTAATTTGTTTACTAGTCTATTGACTGTTTAATATAGAAATGTATTAATTAACAAGTTATGTTCTATTTAAAAACAATATATATCCAAAAGAACTTTGGAAGAATGTTACAAATAACTCCGAGTACCTATTATAACAATTCTAAATAAAACTGGACTGTTTCAAACATGATATTTTTACAATAGTTTTAATGGTGGAAATATTCCGTAATTTATTAAATTAACTTACCAATATTTTCTATTGAATTTTATGGTTCAACGAACTTTAATGTATCCTAGTCCGTTTTTTAAATCTTTACAAATCAAGCACCATGAGATTCTATTCCTCCTGAATAGCAACAGGTCAGTTTATTAATAATATATTTAAAAATTTAATTCTTTCACTTTTAACACATTTTTGTGCGTATTTTTTTTCTATTAAATTTACAAATTTTCCCGTTACATTTTTTTGACACATTTACATGTGTATTTGTAGCATTATTCTTTTAAATAGGATTGCCACGCCATATTATAAATTGTTTAAACCCAGAAAAATAATCAAATGTATAAATACGGATAAATGCAACAAACAAGCAGTACATAAACAAAATATGAAAACTAAAAACATATTACATAGATATTATTATTAGTATAAGAAAAGAAATTGAAATTCCCAAAAATACAGAAAAAATAATAAAAATATCACCAAATTCCTCCCCTCGAAAATCTGTCAACAGTATATAACTATTGAGTTGCAATTAAAGGCGCATTGTGAACAAGGCCTTATTGTTGGAGACGAAATAATTTTAATTTTGTAATTTTATTAATAATGTAATAAATAACTATTAACAATTTAGCAAATAAACTTATAAATAAAACTATTATTGTTGGAATCATCAGTATCATATCTGAGTTTAACGACCGAGTAGCCCTCAATGTATGAAGAGCAATCAATGATTACAAAACCCAGAGACCAAAGTACATACATACATACATATACTGGGGGTTGTGGATTCAGTAGCATTAAGCTGCCCTGTTAATGTTAATTTAAATAATTTAAATTTTAAAAGTTATAAAATTCAACGAAATATTTATACAACTTAATAGCTAAACTACAACTGAACAGCTGGTAATGAGTTTTAATGTGGTTAGTTTTTATTATGTAGAAACTTAAGTTCAATTTTTACTGGAAATCAATATTTTAAAAATATTATTTGTGGTTTTTGTATGTATGTAATACATTATAAACATTGATTTTAAATAAATAGACAAGTACTTTTGACACTGGGACAATGATTAAACAAATTCTTTACACACAGAACTGAACTAAAACCAGAACTAAACTAAAACCAGAACTGAACTAGAACTGAACTAGAACTAAACTAGAACTGAACTAGAACTGAACTAGAACTGAGCTAGAACTGAACTAGAACTGAACTAGAACTGAACTATAACTGAACTAGAACTGGAAGCTAGAACTGACTAGAACTGAACTAGAACTGAACTAGAACTGAACTAGAACTGAACTAGAACTGAACTAGAACTGACTAGAACTGAACTAGAAACTGAACAAGAACTGAACTAGAACTGAACTAGAACTGAACTAGAACTGAACTAGAACTGAACTAGAACTGAACTAGAACTGAACTAGAACTGAACTAGAACTGAACTAGAATTGAACTAGAACTGAACTAGAACAGAACTAGAACTGAACTAGAACTAGAACTGAACTAGAACTGAACTAGAACTGAACTAGAACTGAACTAGAACTGAACTAGAACTGAACTAGAACTGAACTAGAACTGAACTAGAACTGAACTAGAACTGAACTAGAACTGAACTAGAACTGAACTAGAACTGAACTAGAACTGAACTAGAACTGAACTAGAACTGAACTAGAACTGAACTAGAACTGAACTAGAACTGAACTAGAACTGAACTGAACTGACCTAGAACTGACTAGAACTGAACTAGAACTGAACTAGAACTGAACTAGAACTGAACTAGAACTGAACTAGAACTGAACTAGAACTGAACTAGAACTGAACTAGAACTGAACTAGAACTGAACTAGAACTGAACTAGAACTGAACTAGAACTGAACTAGAACTGAACTAGAACTGAACTAGAACTGAACTAGAACTGAACTAGAACTGAACTAGAACTGAACTAGAACTGAACTAGAACTGAACTAGAACTGAACTAGAACTGAACTAGAACTGAACTAGAACTGAACTAGAACTGAACTAGAACTGAACTAGAACTGAACTAGAACTGAACTAGAACTGAACTAGAACTGAATTAGAACTAAACTAGAACTGAACTAGAACTGAACTAGAACTGAACTAGAACTGAACTAGAACTGAACTAGAACTGAACTAGAACTGAACTAGAACTGAACTGAACTAGAACTGAACTAGAACTGAACAAGAACTGAACTAGAACTGAACTAGAACTGAACTAGAACTGAACTAGACTGAACTAGAACTGAACTAGAACTGAACTAGAACTGAACTAGAACTGAACTAGAACTGAACTAGAACTGAACTAGAACTGAACTAGAACTGAACTAGAACTGAACTAGAACTGAACTAGAACTGAACTAGAACTGAACTAGAACTGAACTAGAACTGAACTAGAACTGAACTAGAACTGAACTAGAACTGAACTAGAACTGAACTAGAACTGAACTAGAACTGAACTAGAACTGAACTAGAATTGAACTAGAACTGAACTAGAACTGAACTAGAACTGAATTAGAACTGAACTAGAACTAAACTCAACTGAACTAGAACGTAACTAGAACTGAACTAGAACTGAACTAGAACTGAACTAGAACTGAACTAGAACTGAACTAGAACTGAACTAGAACTGAACTAGAACTGAACTAGAACTGAACTAGAACTGAACTAGAACTGAACTAGAACTGAACTAGAACTGAACTAGAACTGAAATAGAACTGAACTAGAACTGAACTAGAACTGAACTAGAACTGAACTAGAACTAGAACTGAACTAGAACTGAACTAGAACTGAACTAGAACTGAACTAGAACTGAACTAGAACTGAACTAGAACTGGACTAGAACTGAACTAGAACTGGACTAGAACTGAACTAGAAATAAAACTGGTTTAAAATTCAGTTATACATTTTCAAAAACCTTTTTTGTAAAGAGAAATCATTTGTCGTTATCATAAGAATTTAAAACTCGAGAATAAATTAATAAATACTCAATTAGAATCTAAGTAATTTTCAAAAGGGTAAATTCGCTGTTTCAGCTCTATATAAAATCTTAAAAATAGTTTTTAAAACCTGCGTTGTTTTGAAGAAATGCACTCTTCTTAGTAAATTAAGCAAATTCGGAATATATTCTACAGTTTGGAAGACGATATGAAAAATTAGCAAATTTTCAAGACTAAAGCAGCCCAATCGAAAAATGCATGGTAAATATACTATGAAAAGTGATTTCCGTTACTTTAACAATTAGAAAATATCTACTAAAATAAAGTTAAACTAAACTAATATGATATAATTAATAATACTACTCTAATATGGCTTAAAAATACCTTAAAATATATGAAAATGTGTTTTCAAGTTAAAATAAACTAATAAAATACTTAAGATTGGCAAAGAATAAAGAATGGATGATTTCAGCTTAATCGATGAAGCTTCACTAGCAAAATCGTCAGGTATTCTTTCAATAATCTCAGGCACTGATCTATACACTTTGCGATTATTTAAAGGTTGTACTGGACGAAAATTGTGTGTGAGAGATGAACCATCAAAAGTCTTCAAATAACGGAAACGTTCAATCTGTCAACATTTAATAAGGAATCAGTTGTTTATTAAAATTATTGCAGATAAAAACAAACTTACCAAATCCTCTGATATGCCTATGGGATTTATAAAATCAATCCAGATAACATCTTCACTGCAAGGTGGTGTGGTCAATGAACCAATGTAAGTATAATATCTATTTAAGTCTTTGGGCAATAAACTCCATAAATCCATGGTTTCTTTTAATGTTGCATTGGTGTGTGGTTCATGGATTAATTCTAAATGTGTAGTCAAGTTATCATATTCGAAATTTGTGTAATTGCCAATCTAAAAGAGTAAAAAAAAATTGCAGTTAAACATGATTTAAGGGGTATTATATGAAATAAAATAATTAATTATTGGCTTTTGTTGTACAAAAGTGTTTAAGGTCAAGAAAATAGTTTAAAACTAATAATAATGAAAATAATGTATGAACATGAAATAAATTAATTTTAATTGCAAATAATTAGTGGTTTTGTTAAAAGCCGCAAGTGTTTTTATTTAAGTAGATATTTTAAATTAGATTATAAACATTATATAACACAAGCTAATATACAAACTATGTATTTTAAATAATTTATTTTTTGTTGTAAATTATGTAGAAAACCATCAATTACAAGCAGAAGAACTAAAACCGTACAAGAACTGAAAATGAACTACAACTAAACTAGAATTGAACTAGAACTGAACAAGAGCTGAACTATAATTGAACTGAACTAGAACTGAACTAGATCAGAGCTAGAACTGAACTAGAACTGAACTAGAACTGAACTAGAACTGAACTAGAACTGAACTAGAACTGAACTAGAACTGAACTAGAACTGAACTAGAACTGAACTAGAACTGAACTAGAACTGAACTAGAACTGAACTAGAACTGAACTAGAACTGAACTAGAACTGAACTAGAACTGAACTAGAACTGAACTAGAACTGAACTAGAACTGAACTAGAACTGAACTAGAACTGAACTAGAACTGAACTAGAACTGAACTAGAACTGAACTAGAACTGAACTAGAACTGAACTAGAACTGAACTAGAACTGAACTAGAACTGAACTAGAACTGAACTAGAACTGAACTAGAACTGAACTAGAAGTGAAATAGAACTGAACTAGAACTGAACTAGAACTGAACTAGAACTGTACTAGAACTGAACTAGAACTGAACTGGAACTAAACTAGAACTGAACTAGAACTGAACTAGAACTGAACTAGAACTGAACTAGAACTGAACTAGAACTGAACTAGAACTGAACTAGAACTGAACTAGAACTGAACTAGAACTGAACTAGAACTGAAATAGAATTGAAATAGAACTGAACTAGAACTGGACTAGAACTGAACTAGAACTGAACTAGAACTTAACTAGAACTGAACTAGAACTGAACTAGAACTGAACTAGAATTGAACTAGAACTGAACTAGAACTAAACTGAACTAGAACAGTAATAGAATTAAACAAAAAGTTAATTAAAACTTAACTGGTTTTTGAATACATTTTACTTGTTAATTTATTATAATTATTTAACAGTAAAGCTTACCTCATAAAATGCCGCCATTACCAAAACTCCATCGTCTCTTCTCACAGCCTCCTCAAAGCTGTCATATTTACTATTACGGAAAACGACATGTAATTCCATGGGATAGGCCACGTCATTAATACGATCCTCACTGCCTACCGTATTATCTTCGCCCCAATGAAAGTGTAACTGTTGAAATTGATAAGTACCCTTTCCCTCCAAAGGACCCTCCGAAATAGTTGGTATATCACCTTCATAGGACAATTTAACCAAAACTGTATGACCATTATTGAAAATTGTGGCCTCCAAAGGTATTTTGTCAAAATTTTTATACAGCATTTCTGTATAAGTACGATTTACCACATCAACATCATTTATGTTAATAGGACTTTGATGTTTACCCGAACACTGATTGTAATGTTCACTCCAATGATCCGGACCCATATTACCGAAATAAGTGAATTCGGATTCTGGTTGGACTGAAAGTAATTAATTAAAACATTTCTTTGTAATTAAGTTATTTAATTATGGAAAATTTTCTCAAAAACTATTTTGTAAACAACTAAATTATAATTTCTTTATAAGTTTGTGAATATAAAATTATTTAGATTTATCATTTGTTGTTAGTAATTGATTCAAATTAACATTACATTTTGCTAATTTCAATTTGAGATACGTAAATATTTTATTTTTTAGTAATATTATCGTAATAATGATAATAATGTTTATAGAAATTATTATTTTGTATGGGAATAATATTCAGTTTAGTTTAAGAATGTGAATTTCTTTGAATAATGTATTTTTTTGTGTTTTTGCATTTAACAGCAATTAAATGCCATTATTTACTGTGTTTCTGTAAATTATCAAATAATGCATTTTTGTTGATAAATAGGCTCATTATCTATTATATGTAGCTTTATTAACTGAATGAATTTAGTGGGTATTTTTCCCTTATTATAAAATAAATTATCTTATATCTTAGGTTAGTTAGTGTTTCACATATTTTAGGAAATTCCTTTAAGCAATTTGCATTTACTCATGTCATCAACATGTGAAGCTGATTTGAAGGTAATTTATATTACAATGGAAAAGTAGATAGATAGATATATAGATAGATAGATAGATAGATAGATAGATAGATAGATAGATAGATAGATAGATAGATAGATAGATAGATAGATAGATAGATAGATAGATAGATAGATAGATAGATAGATAGATAGATAGATAGATAGATAGATAGATAGATAGATAGATAGATAGATAGATAGATAGATAGATAGATAGATAGATAGATAGATAGATAGATAGATAGATAGATAGATAGATAGATAAATAGATAGATAGATAGATAGATAGATAGATAGATAGATAGATAGATAGATAGATAGATAGATAGATAGATAGATAGATAGATAGATAGATAGATAGATAGATAGATAGATAGATAGATAGATAGATAGATAGATAGATAGATAGATAGATAGATAGATAGATAGATAGATAGATAGATAGATAGATAGATAAATAGATAGATAAATAGATATCTAGAAATATTTAGAACTGAACTAGAACTAAACTAGAACTGAACTAGAACTGAAGTAGAACTGAACTAGAACTGAACTAGAACTGAACTAGAACTGAACTAGAACTGAACTAGAACTAGAACTGAACTAGAACTGAACTAGAACTGAACTAGAACTGAACTAGAACTGAACTAGAACTGAACTAGAACTGAACTAGAACTGAACTAGAACTGAACTAGAACTGAACTAGAACTGAACTAGAACTGAACTAGAACTGAACTAGAACTGAACTAGAACTGAACTAGAACTGAACTAGAACTGAACTAGAACTGAACTAGAACTGAACTAGAACTGAACTAGAACTGAACTAGAACTGAACTAGAACTGAACTAGAACTGAACTAGAACTGAACTAGAACTGAACTAGAACTGAACTAGAACTGAACTAGAACTGAACTAGAACTGAACTAGAACTGAACTAGAACTGAACTAGAACTGAACTAGAACTGAACTAGAACTGAACTAGAACTGAACTAGAACTGAACTAGAACTGAACTAGAACTGAACTAGAACTGAACTAGAACTGAACTAGAACTGAACTAGAACTGAACTAGAACTGAACTAGAACTGAACTAGAACTGAACTAAACTGAACTAGAACTGAACTAGAACTGAACTAGAACTGAACTAGAACTGAACTAGAACTGAACTAGAACTGAACTAGAACTGAACTAGAACTGAACTAGAACTGAACTAGGACTGAACTAGAACTGAACTAGAACTGAACTAGAACTGAACTAGAACTGAACTAGAACTGAACTAGAACTGAACTAGAACTGAACTAGAACTGAACTAGAACTGAACTAGAACTGAACTAGAACTGAACTAGAAATAAAACTGGAACTGAACTAGAACTGAACTAGAACTGAACTAGAACTGAACTAGAACTGAACTAGAACTGAACTAGAACTGAACTAGAACTGAACTAGAACTGAACTAGAACTGAACTAGAACTGAACTAGAACTGAACTAGAACTGAACTAGAACTGAACTAGAACTGAATTAGAAGTGAACTATTCAATGGATGTTTTTTTCTGGGTATATAGATGATATTTCCGTTATCCGTAATTATTTCTGTATATTCCGTACCCACTGTGCAACATGTAAAACTACATAAACATTTCTATTTTAAAAAATTTTATTATTTAACATCCAAAATAAATAATATTATGGCATTTAAACAAATATCAAAAATTATTCATATGTTTGTACAAGATATTTTCATGTGCCTACTCGATGTACATCCGCCTTACACATAAATATTCATGAATTAATTCGTAATAAATTTAGAAATTTAATAAAAGAAATTAATTATTTCATTTTTACTTTTTGTTTTGTACTTACCGCAACTTATTAATGTGGCCAAAATTATAGCTGACAATGTGAAATTTCTAATTTTAAACATTTTTTTTTTTTTTGAGTTTTAATTTAATTTTAACACAGTTGCTTTGGATCAATTAGATCAAAATTTTCAACACGCTATAGTTAGAGTGTGTGTGTGGTTGTGTTCGTAAATTTTTAAAATATGTAATGGTATTTTTTGTATTTTTGCTAAAAAAGTAAACATATTTAAATTTAAAACGTTTTAGTTTTTATTTGTTTATTTTTTGGTTTAATTGCAAAATTTACTGTAGACAATATGTAGTTATTGTTTGAAAACCCATTAATCTAATGGTTTATAAACAATTTTGACAATTGATTTTTTGTTAACGTGACCAACTATATTTGCTTTTTATTAAGTGTTGTTTTGCGTTTTTTTTGCAAACTATTTTAATGGGTTTAGATTAAATTAAGTTTAATTTGTATGTATGTATCATAAAAAAATTATAAAAAATAATTAAATATCACACGAATTTCAATATTTCTAGGAAAATAATAAAATAGTTTGTTTATTTAGAGTAATTGGTAAATATGATCGATCATTTAAAGTTTTATATACTGTATGAGATCCCTACAGCACGCATACACGAATATAGTCTAGTCTATAGTCTAGTCTATAGTCTAGTCTATAGTCTAGTCTATAGTCTAGTCTATAGTCTAGTCTATTAGTCTAGTCTATAGTCTAGTCTATAGTCTAGTCTATAGTCTAGTCTATAGTCTAGTCTATAGTCTAGTCTATAGTCTAGTCTACTAGTCTATAGTCTAGTCTATAGTCTAGTCTATAGTCTAGTCTATAGTCTAGTCTATAGTCTAGTCTATAGTCTAGTCTATAGTCTAGTCTATAGTCTAGTCTATAGTCTATAGTCTATAGTCTAGTCTATAGTCTAGTCTATAGTCTAGTCTATAGTCTAGTCTATAGTCTAGTCTATAGTCTAGTCTATAGTCTAGTCTATAGTCTAGTCTATAGTCTAGTCTATAGTCTAGTCTATAGTCTAGTCTATAGTCTAGTCTATAGTCTAGTCTATAGTCTAGTCTATAGTCTAGTCTATAGTCTAGTCTATAGTCTTCTATAGTCTAGTCTATAGTCTAGTCTATAGTCTAGTCTATAGTCTAGTCTATAGTCTAGTCTATAGTCTAGTCTATAGTCTAGTCTATAGTCTAGTCTATAGTCTAGTCTATAGTCTAGTCTATAGTCTAGTCTATAGTCTAGTCTATAGTCTAGTCTATAGTCTAGTCTATAGTCTAGTCTATAGTCTAGTCTATAGTCTAGTCTATAGTCTAGTCTATAGTCTAGTCTATAGTCTAGTCTATAGTTAGTCTATTTAGTCTAGTCTATAGTCTAGTCTATAGTCTAGTCTATAGTCTAGTCTATAGTCTAGTCTATAGTCTAGTCTATAGTCTAGTCTATAGTCTAGTCTATAGTCTAGTCTATAGTCTAGTCTATAGTCTAGTCTATAGTCTAGTCTATAGTCTAGTCTATAGTCTAGTCTATAGTCTAGTCTATAGTCTAGTCTATAGTCTAGTCTATAGTCTAGTCTATAGTCTAGTCTATAGTCTAGTCTTCTAGTCTAGTCTATAGTCTGTCTATAGTCTAGTCTATAGTCTAGTCTATAGTCTAGTCTATAGTCTAGTCTATAGTCTAGTCTATAGTCTAGTCTATAGTCTAGTCTATAGTCTAGTCTATAGTCTAGTCTATAGTCTAGTCTATAGTCTAGTCTAGTCTAGTCTATAGTCTAGTCTATAGTCTAGTCTATAGTCTAGTCTAGTCTAGTCTATAGTCTAGTCTATAGTCTAGTCTAGTCTAGTCTAGTCTAGTCTAGTCTATAGTCTAGTCTATAGTCTAGTCTATAGTCTAGTCTATAGTCTAGTCTATAGTCTAGTTATAGTCTAGTCTATAGTCTAGTCTACAGTCTAGTCTATAGTCTAGTCTATAGTCTAGTCTATAGTCTAGTCTATAGTCTAGTCTATAGTCTAGTCTATAGTCTAGTCTATAGTCTAGTCTATAGTCTATTCATAGTCTAGTCTATAGTCTAGTCTATAGTCTAGTCTAGTCTAGTATAGTCTAGTCTATAGTCTAGTCTATAGTCTAGTCTATAGTCTAGTCTATAGTCTAGTCTATAGTCTAGTCTATAGTCTAGTCTATAGTCTAGTCTATAGTCTAGTCTATAGTCTAGTCTATAGTCTAGTCTATAGTCTAGTCTATAGTCTAGTCTATAGTCTAGTCTATAGTCTAGTCTATAGTCTAGTCTATAGTCTAGTCTATAGTCTAGTCTATAGTCTAGTCTATAGTCTAGTATAGTCTAGTCTATAGTCTAGTCTATAGTAGTCTATAGTCTAGTCTATAGTCTAGTCTATAGTCTAGTCTATAGTCTAGTCTATAGTCTAGTCTATAGTCTAGTCTATAGTCTAGTCTATAGTCTAGTCTATAGTCTAGATATAGTCTAGTCTATAGTCTAGTCTATAGTCTAGTCTATAGTCTAGTCTATAGTCTAGTCTATAGTCTAGTATATAGTCTAGTCTATAGTCTAGTCTATAGTCTAGTCTAGTCTATAGTCTAGTCTATAGTCTAGTCTATAGTCTAGTCTATAGTCTATTCTATAGTCTAGTCTATAGTCTAGTCTATAGTCTAGTCTATAGTCTAGTCTATAGTCTAGTCTATAGTCTAGTCTATAGTCTAGTCTATAGTCTAGTCTATAGTCTAGTCTATAGTCTAGTCTATAGTCTAGTCTATAGTCTAGTCTATAGTCTAGTCTATAGTCTAGTCTATAGTCTAGTCTATAGTCTAGTCTATAGTCTAGTCTATAGTCTAGTCTATAGTCTAGTCTATAGTCTAGTCTATAGTCTAGGTCTAGTCTAGTCTAGTCTATAGTCTAGTCTTAGTAGTCTAGTCTATAGTTTAGTCTATAGTCTAGTCTATAGTCTAGTTTTATAGTCTAGTCTATAGTCTAGTCTATAGTCTAGTCCATAGTCTAGTCTATAGTCTAGTCTATAGTCTAGTCTATAGTATAGTCTAGTCTAGTCTATAGTATAGTCTAGTCTAGTGACTAGATATATGACTCAGAAGGAGTCTTGTAACGACTTACAAATAACCTCATATGCAAATACTTACATTTCGTGAGATATTTATTTGGCATTGCATTTACAAGGTTTATTTGCAATGACTTTTAGTACTTCAAAATTTGCTTTATTTTACTACAGTCACAGTTTCATAGACTATTTGTTTATGAGGTCTTTAAAAAACTATTGAATTTTTGGACATATTTACTATGTTTGCAAGAGTAATTTGCTACAAAGAGTATGTAATATGAAGTTCATTTATTTAAGTATTTTTTTCTGTTCAAATATTTTTTATGACATTTACTGTACGTATATTATTTAATAAAGTTATTACCACATATTTTGCCCAAATTTAAAAATTCAGATTTTACATTTGTTTTAAATTTTTTTTTTAAACTTTCACTTTCATTTTAAAACCCAAATAGTTGGTCACACTCAAAATAATTTGTTATACATATTGAAATAAACTTTGCAACACTTCCAAGTCTAGCAATTTATGAATGAAATAACAACAATTATTTATTTTATAGAGATGTTGTTCTTTTATGTATTTATATTTTTATGTACCATATATTAGTTAAATTTTCATGAATGTTTTAAAACACTTTTTAAAATTTAATTTAATATTTCTTTATTATTATAATTTTCTAAAACGTTTAAAGTTTTATTTTAACACCTTTTTCTTTGTAATAAATTAAAAATAAAATATCATTTAAATAAAAATCTTCCTTAAATGATCACAAATGTGTCTATCGCACATTTGAGCGTTTGTTGAAATGGCACGTTCGTATTTAAGCTCTATTTTAGACGGAATAAATTCGATGTTCAGTTATAGTAGTGTTTTGCCGACGATTTTGAACAATTTTTCAAAACAATAAACACACAAACGAACAAAAACAATTTAGTCGGCGGAAAACCACCAAAAATATATTGTTTTTTTTTTTTTTTTTTTTTGTTTTGTATTGGTTTTTTACACTTCACATACACAAATACATCAGTCCAGCAAAATTACTACAACCGTATGTATGTCAAAACATTAGACAGTTAGAAAGAGCTATAGGGTTTTGAGTGTAAATAAGAGAAAATTTGTAACCAATAATTAACCGATCAACCGTCCGACCAACAACAACTGCCAGCAGCCAATAACTTATAGAAAATACAAAGCATTTTAATTGTCATCACTCAATCGTAATGTAGTTTCATTTCTTTATATTCTTCATTCACTTTTACGTTTTGAAATCGAGATGTGAATACAAGAAATATAAACTAACATTTTTTGATTCTACTATATTAGGAAGACCATATAAGTACACTAAACTATAAAGCGACCAGGCTGTAGTAAAGACCATAGACTAGACCTTTGAATAGAATATAGACCAAGCTATAGGCTAGGCAATGACTAGACTGTAAACTTAACTATACTAGATTGTAAACCAGACTATAGACTAGACAATAACCCAGGCTATAAACTAAACTAGACTATAGAATAGACTATAGACTAGACTATAGACTAGACTATGGACTAGACTATGGACTAGACTATAGACTAGACCATAGACTAGACTATAGACTAGACTATAGACTAGACTATAGACTAGACTATAGACTAGACTAGACTATAGACTAGACTATAGACTAGACTATAGACTAGACTATAGACTAGACTATAGACTAGACTATACTATAGACTAGACTATAGACTAGACTATAGACTAGACTATAGACTGGACTATAGACTAGACTATAGACTAGACTATAGACTAGACTATAGACTAGACTATAGACTAGACTATAGACTAGACTATAGACTAGACTATAGACTAGACTATAGACTAGACTATAGACTAGACTATAGACTAGACTATAGACTAGACTATAGACTAGACTATAGACTAGACTATAGACTAGACGATAGACTAGACTATAGACTAGACTATAGACTAGACCATAGACTAGACTATAGACTAGACTATAGACTAGACTATAGACTAGACTATAGACTAGACTATAGACTAGACTATAGACTAGACTATAGACTAGACTATAGACTAGACTATAGACTAGACTATAGACTAGACTATAGACTAGACTATAGACTAGACTATAGACTAGACTATAGACTAGACTATAAACTAGACTATAGACTAGACTATAGACTAGACTATAGACTAGACTATAGACTAGACTATAGACTAGACTATAGACTAGACTATAGACTACACTATAGACTAGACTATAGACTAGACTATAGACTAGACTATAGACTAGACTACAGACTAGACTATAGACTAGACTATAGACTACACTATAGACTAGACTATAGACTAGACTATAGACTAGACTATAGACTAGACTATAGACTAGACTATAGACTAGACTATAGACTAGACTATAGACTAGACTATAGACTAGACTATAGACTAGACTATATCTAGACTATAGACTAGACTATAGACTAGACTATAGACTAGACTATAGACTAGACTATAGACTAGACTATAGACTAGACTATAGACTAGACTATAGACTAGACTATAGACTAGACTATAGACTAGACTATAGACTAGACTATAGACTAGACTATAGACTAGACTATAGACTAGACTATAGACTAGACTATAGACTAGACTATAGACTAGACTATAGACTAGACTAGACTAGACTATAGACTAGACTATAGACTAGACTATAGACTAGACTATAGACTAGACTATAGACTAGACTATAGACTAGACTATAGACTAGACTATAGACTAGACTATAGACTAGACTATAGACTAGACTATAGACTAGACTATAGACTAGACTATAGACTAGACTATAGACTAGACTATAGACTAGACTATAGACTAGACTATAGACTAGACTATAGACTAGACTATAGATAGACTATAGACTATAGACTAGACTATAGACTATAGACTAGACTATAGACTAGACTATAGACTAGACTATAGACTAGACTATAGACTAGACTATAGACTAGACTATAGACTACACTATAGACTAGACTATAGAATATACTATGGACGAGATTATACACTATAGACTAGGCTATAGGCCTAATCCATAGACTAGACTAAAGACTAGCTATGGATTAGACTATAGATTAGACTATACACCAGATTATAGACTAGACTATACACTAGATTTTATACTAGGCTATAAACTAGACTATAGAAAAGGCTTTAGACTAGACTATGACTATATAGATTACACTATACATACATGTGTATGTGAAATATTCAAAGTTTAATGCAAATAACTTGAATTGGGAAAAGTGCAAGAATTTGCCAAACGCTGGTTAAAAATCACCAAATTTCCTGCTATTTGCATTTTTTAGTAATTGGCAACAGTGCTGCCTGTAATTGATATTAATATCGATAATTAATAATAATAGCAAATGACACTTGTAAGAAATAATCTTGATCAATAAATATGTACATTTGGTCACTCTATTTTTATTTAGTATAAAAACACAATTTAAAACAGTACATTTATATATTTCTAATGTTAGTTCTGCCTTTGTCTGTTTTTGTTGTTTTTATTTTAATTTTAAAGTGTCATAATTGTGATATTGCAATATGCAGGGAATGTTGTAAAAACACTATACAAATATAATTTTAATTACAGCAAATATACTTAATAATGATGTTTAACTTGTGGTTTATTAAAAAAAAAGAAATCAAACCATAAACATTTAATACACCTTTCAAATTGTTATAAATACCTGCTGAATATTGTTTAATAAAATAAGTCCGTTAAATTGTAAGTCTATTTGCTCTAAGCACTGGAAAATAAATGTTAAATATTTTTATAAAAAATCTAAATATTTTTGTTTGTACATATTTTCCGCTCTAATGCACAAATTATTTCAAAATTATTTTTGGGAAAATAATTCATTTTGACCCTGAAATTAAAGTTAACAACAAAATGTTAATATTATTTCTTTATGTAGTAACAGATAATGATTTAGTTCCTTCCCTTTTTTCCATTGTTCTCTCAATTTGTTAGTTATTTATTGAAAGTTGACTTTAGGTTAAAAAAATATATTTTAAATAAATTATAATAGAAATTAAATAAATTAATTTATTAAGATTTTTTTTCAATTCAAATTACTTAGTCATTTTCATTTGTTTATATATTTATTTATATAAATTACTAACAAAACTTACTAAATTATTTTGGCATGTTAGTTGTATGTAATATTTATGATTGACGTAAATTATTTAAATGGAATTTCGTAGAAAATTAATTAAAATATTTACGACCAGTAAGAGATTTAAACAAAACTTAAATAGTTTTTGTGGTTTAATAATGATGCAAATTTTTAATAGATTTATGGTATAGACTATACTAGACAATAGTCTAGACTATAGACTAGACAATAGACTAGATTATAGACTATACTATAGACTAGACTATACTAGATAATAATCTAGACTTATAGACTAGATTAAAGACTACACAATAGACTAGACTATAGAATATAGACAAGAAGACTAGACTATATACTAGAATATAGACTAAACTATAGAATAGGCAATAGACTAGACTATAGAATAGACTATAGACTAGACTAAAGACTAGACTAGAGACTAGACTATACACCAGACAACAGTCTACAGTATAGACTAGACAATAGTCTATAATATAGACTAGACAATAGTCTACACTATAGACTAGACTATAAACTAGACTATAGACTAGACAATAGACTAGACTACAGATACGACTAGACTATAGTTTAGACTAGACTATAAACTAGACTGGACTATAGACTAGACTAGACTATAGACTAGACTATAGACTAGACTATAGACTAGACTATAGACTAGACTATAGACTAGACTATAGACTAGACTATAGACTAGACTATAGACTAGACTATAGACTAGACTATAGACTAGACTATAGACTAGACTATAGACTAGACTATAGACTAGACTATAGACTAGACTATAGACTAGACTATAGACTAGACTATAGACTAGACTATAGACTAGACTATAGACTAGACTATAGACTAGACTATAGACTAGACTATAGACTAGACTATAGACTAGACTATAGACTAGACTATGACTAGACTATAGACTAGACTATAGACTAGACTATAGACTAGACTATAGACTAGACTATAGACTAGACTATAGACTAGACTATAGACTAGACTATAGACTAGATATGGACTAGACTATAGACTAGACTATAGACTAGACTATAGACTAGACTATAGACTAGACTATAGACTAGACTATAGACTAGACTATAGACTAGACTATAGACTAGACTATAGACTAGACTATAGACTAGACTATAGACTAGACTATAGACTAGACTATAGACTAGACTATAGACTAGACTATAGACTAGACTATAGACCTAGGACTATAGACTAGACTATAGACTAGACTATAGACTAGACTATAGACTAGACATAGACTAGGACTATAGACTAGACTATAGACTAGACTATAGACTAGACTATTGACTCAGACTATAGACTAGACTATAGACTAGACTATAGACTAGACTATAGACTAGACTATAGACTAGACTATAGACTAGACTATAGACTAGACTATAGACTAGACTATAGACTAGACTATAGACTAGACTATAGACTAGACTATAGACTAGACTATAGACTAGACTATAGACTAGACTATAGACTAGACTATAGACTAGACTATAGACTAGACTATAGACCTAGCTATAGACTAGACTATAGACCTAGACTATAGACTAGACTATAGACTAGACTATAGACTAGACTATAGGACTAGACTATAGACTAGACTATAGACTAGACTATAGACTAGACTATAGACTAGACTATAGACTAGACTATAGACTAGACTATAGACTAGACTATAGACTAGACTATAGACTAGACTATAGACTAGACTATAGACTAGACTATAGACTAGACTATAGACTAGACTATAGACTAGACTATAGACTAGACTATAGACTAGACTATAGACTAGACTATAGACTAGACTATAGACTAGACTATAGACTAGACTATAGACTAGACTATAGACTAGACTAGACTAGACTATAGACTAGACTATAGACTAGACTATAGACTAGACTATAGACTAGACTATAGACTAGACTATAGACTAGACTATAGACTAGACTATAGACTAGACTATAGACTAGACTATAGACTAGACTATAGATTACTAGACTATAGACTAGACTATAGACTAGACTATAGACTAGACTATAGACTAACTATAGACTAGACTATAGACTAGACTATAGACTAGACTATAGACTAGACTATAGACTTAGACTATAGACTAACTATAGACTAACTATAGACTAGACTATAGACTAGACTATAGACTAGACTATAGACTAGACTATAGACTAGACTATAGACTAGACTATAGACTAGACTAGACTAGACTATAGACTACTATAGACTAGACTATAGACTAGACTATAGACTAGACTATAGACTAGACTATAGACTAGACTATAGACTAGACTATAGACTAGACTATAGACTAGACTATAGACTAGACTATAGACTAGACTATAGACTAGACTATAGACTAGACTATAGACTAGACTATAGACTAGACTATAGACTAGACTATAGACTAGACTATAGACTAGACTATAGACTAGACTATAGACTAGACTATAGACTAGACTATAGACTAGTCTATAGACTAGACTATAGACTAGTCTATAGACTAGACTATAGACTAGTCTATAGACTAGTCTATAGACTAGACTATAGACTAGACTAAAAACTAGACTATAGACTAGACTATAGACTAGACTATAGACTATAGACTAGACTATAGACTAGACTATAGACTAGACTATAGACTAGACTATAGACTAGACTATAGACTAGACTATAGACTAGACTATAGACTAGACTATAGACTAGACTATAGACTAGACTATAGACTATATAGACTAGACTATAGACTAGGACTATAGACTAGACTATAGACTAGACTATAGACTAGACTATAGACTAGACTATAGACTAGACTATAGCTAGACTATAGACTAGACTATAGACTAGACTATAGACTAGACTATAGACTAGACTATAGACTAGACTATAGACTAGACTATAGACTAGACTATAGACTAGACTATAGACTAGACTATAGACTAGACTATAGACTAGACTATAGACTAGACTATAGACTAGACTATAGACTAGACTATAGACTAGACTATAGACTAGACTATAGACTATAGACTATAGACTAGACTATAGACTAGACTATAGACTAGACTATAGACTAGACTATAGACTAGACTATAGACTAGACTATAGACTAGACTATAGACTAGACTATAGACTAGACTATAGACTACTAGGACTACATAGACTAGACTATAGACCTAGACTATAGTCCTAGACTATAGACTAGACTATAGTCCTAGACTACTATGACTAGAATAGTACGACTAGACTATTAGACTAGACTATAGACTAGACTATAGACTAGACTATAGACTAGACTATAGACTAGACTATAGACTAGACTATAGACTAGACTATAGACTAGACTATAGACTAGACTAGAGACTAGACTAGAGACTAGACTATAGACTAGACATAGACTAGGCTAGACTAGACTATAGACTAGACTATAGACTAGACTATAGACTAGACTATAGACTAGACTATAGACAGACTATAGACTAGACTATAGACTAGACTATAGACTAGACTATAGACTAGACTATAGACTAGACTATAGACTAGACTATAGACTAGACTATAGACTAGACTATAGACTAGACTAGATAGACTAATAGACTAGACTATTGACTACATTATAGGCCCACTAGGGGGCATGCGGACCCCCATTTTGGGAACCATTGGAATATACAATAGATTAGACTATAGACTAGACTACACATTGGACTATAGGCGAGACTAAATACATACTATACATTTGACCATAGATAAGACTATAGACTATACTATAGGCTAGACTATACACCAGACCATAGATAAGACTATAGACGAGACTACAGAGTAGACTAAGGACTTGACTATAGACTACACTATAGAAGAGATTATAGACTAGACTATAGTCTAAACTATAGACATGACTATAGACTAGACTACAGGCTATACTATAGACTAGACAATAGACTACAATATAGACTAGTTTATATCTATAGACGAGATCATAGACTATACTATAAAGAAGACTAGTAGACTATAGAGTAAACTATCGACTAGACTATTTACTATACACTCACTGTATACTACGGAGTATATTATACAGAAATTAATAAATATAATCTGAATTGTGAAAAACAATTAAAACTGATGGCTTTACATTTTGAATAAGTTTATTTAATTGTTATTAATCTTTTTAAAGCAATTATTAATTATAAAGAGCTTAGTTTGATTTGTTAATAAATAAATTTTATAAATCGCATGAATTTAAAATCTGTTATGTGAAAAAGGTATAATTAAATAAATTAACATTTAATCACAAATTTATTATATATAAATCATATAAAAATGTTAAGTGTAAACTAGTTCATAATGAACATTACTAAAACGTAATAATTAACCACAATTGAAAAACATCTGGTATATTAGCCAAATCCAAAGCATCAACAAATGCAATACTACTATCAAAACTTATGTTCTGATCCGTATAATTTTCCTAAAAAATAATAATTCACATTAAAATTCTATATAAGTGGTGATTAATATGATTCATAACAATTTAATCAAAAATAAATATCACAATACCGACGTAATTAACAAGTTAAGGGTGTTAAATTGAACGGTACAATACATCATTGTTATAATAATAATATTTTGAATAATTTATGTTTTAAACAAATAAATAGGGTGAATTGTAGTGACTAAATAATTTAAAATTTTCCATTTATATGGTTTTCTTTACCTTTAAAATTTGTAACCACAACCCTGTGGTTTGTACCTGAAAAAAGTTTAAATTTTTTTTTCCACCGAACTATATTTGAATTATCAATTAAGTTGGGAATAAAAAATTAGATTTAAGTACAGACATCCTTAGCTAAATTTTAGCATTTTATCTTCCACTGTAGCAAAAAAATTTATTTATTCAATACAATTAATTAGCAAAACAAAAATTTGTCATATTGTATTAATAATTAGCATCATAAAGTATGTATTTTAAAAATAATTTATTATAAATAAATATATTTAAAATAAAAAAAAGTTGTAACAAAAATTACAAGTTTTCCAGTAAAAATCACAAGATTGTATTAAGTGCTAAAAATAAAGTGATTGTTTGAAGTGTGAAGATTGTAAATAGAACTTTCAACAAAAATATTCACACACATTCTTATAGACAGCAAAATCGATGCCCTCAATCAACCCAGGGCCCATATATAAGAATGGACTATAGCCTAGACTATAGACTAGACTATAGACTAGACTATAGACTAGACTATAGACTAGACTATAGACCTAGACTATAGACTAGACTATAGACTAGACTATAGACTAGACTATAGACTAGACTATAGACTAGACTATAGACTAGACTATAGACTAGACTATAGACTAGACTATAGACTAGACTATAGACTAGACTATAGACTAGACTAGAGACTAGACTATAGACTAGACTATAGACTAGACTATAGACTAGACTATAGACTAAGACTTAGACTAGACTATAGACTAGACTATAGACTAGACTATAGACTAGACATAAGACTAGACTATAGACTAGACTATAGACTAGACTATAGACTAGACCTATAGACTAGACTATAGACTAGACTATAGACTAGAACTATAGACTAGACTATAGACTAGACTATAGACTAGACTGATGACGATAGACTAGACTATAGACTAGACTATAGACTAGGACTATAGACTAGGACTATACTATAGACTAGACTATAGACTAGACTATAGACTAGACTATAGACTAGAACTATAGACTAGACTATAGACTAGACTATAGACTAGACTAGACGACTAGACTAGCTATAGACTAGACTATAGACCAGACTATAGACTAGACTATAGACTAGACTATAGAACTAGGCTATAGACTAGACTATAGACTAAGCTATAGACTAGCTATAGACTAGACTATAGACTTGACTATAGACTAGACTATAGACTAACTGTAACGAGGGCTATAGACTAGACTATAGACTAGACATAGACTAGACTATAGACTAGACTATACTAGACTATAGACTAGACTATAACTAACTAGACTAGACTATAGATAGACTATAGACGAGACTATAGACTAGACTATAGACTAGACTATAGACTAGACTATAGACTAGACTATAGACTAGACTATAGACTAGACTATAGACTAGACTATAGACTAGACTATAGACTAGACTATAGACTAGACTATAGACTAGACTATAGACTAGACTATAGACTAGACTATAGACTAGACTATGACTAGACTATAGACTAACTATAGACTAGACTATAGACTAGACTATAGACTAGACTATAGACTAGACTATAGACTAGACTATAGACTAGACTATAGACTAGACTATAGACTAGTCTATAGTGTGTTAATTTAATTCAATTATTTTTAACACAATAACTTAATGTCAGACATTTAAAAAAAGTAGTAGTGAAATTAAAAATAAACAAATAAATCTGTTAATTTTGAAAACCACGGTTTGACGCGTGTTAAATTTATATAATTTAAATAAATATTGTGACTAAAGAAGGATGCGCTTTTACGTTTGTTGAAAACATACTTAATATAAAGCAGTTTGATGAAACGTTATTCTTAAAACTTAAGTCCCTCTATTGTATATTGTTGTAGATATAACTCCGATAGTTAACATATGTACATATATTCGCAATTGGCACCTCAAAACATCCACTAATTGTTAATATCGTTAACCTCCTTTTTGTTTATTTAAAAATTAACGTAGTAATTTAATAAAAGTATTTACGTCACTAAGTTTTGTTTACTTTTGAAAGATTGCTAATTATTCTATGACGATGATAATTTAAAATCAATATTCGATTACACATACATATTTTTCTAAAACCTTTCTTACAATTTGATTTTGAAAATAATATGAACACATTAGTCAATTTATTCAGTTTTTATTTAAAATGTACATTAATTTGTAGAAGGGGAATAGATCTGGTAAAGACCAATTCTCACAAAATTTTGTAAATAGATGTGGTGTCAGCCAGTCAGTCAGTTAGTTACTAACTAACTAACTAACTAACTAACTAACTAACTAACTAACTAACTAACTAACTACTAACTAACTAACTACTAACTAACTAACTACTAACTAACTACTACTAACTAACTAACTAACTAACTAACTACTACTAACTAACTAACTAACTAACTAACTAACTAACTAACTAACTAACTAACTAACTAACTAACTAACTAACTAACTAACTACTAACTAACTAACTAACTAACTAACTAACTAACTACTAACTAACTAACTAACTAACTAACTAACTAACTAACTAACTAACTAACTAACTAACTACTACTAACTAACTACTAACTAACTAACTAACTACTAACTAACTAACTAACTAACTAACTACTAACTAACTAACTAACTAACTAACTAACTAACTACTAACTAACTAACTAACTAACTAACTAACTACTAACTAACTAACTAACTAACTAACTAACTAACTAACTAACTAACTAACTAACTAACTAACTAACTAACTAACTAACTAACTAACTAACTAACTAACTAACTAACTACTAACTAACTAACTAACTAACTACTAACTAACTAACTACTAACTAACTAACTACTAACTAACTAACTACTAACTAACTAACTAACTAACTAACTAACTAACTAACTAACTAACTAACTAACTACTAACTAACTAACTAACTAACTAACTAACTAACTAACTAACTAACTAACTAACTAACTAACTAACTAACTAACTAACTAACTAACTAACTAACTAACTAACTAACTAACTAACTACTAACTAACTAACTAACTAACTAACTAACTAACTAACTAACTAACTAACTAACTAACTAACTAACTAACTAACTAACTAACTAACTAACTAACTAACTAACTAACTAACTACTAACTAACTAACTAACTAACTAACTAACTAACTAACTAACTACTACTATCTATCTATCTATCTATCTATCTATCTATCTATCTATCTATCTATCTATCTATCTATCATTATTAAATTAATAAGTCACGACATTGGTAAAATGAAACAAGTATTGCGGAATTCCCACGAGGAAACATTTTTAATAATCAAATAATTATTTTAATTTTTATCTATTAGTTTGTTAAATTGCTAACCATTCCAATTGTCGGCACATGCTGCTCTAATTTAATAATGAACTAAGTCTCCACACGCTTTTTCGTTTGCAAATTTTCCAAATTCAAGGTCTCATCTATTACTAAAGGAACAAACCAATTTTATATTAATTTACTAAAAAAATTTCCTGATTTTTAACCCATTGTGCAGAATATAAACATTTAGAGCATTTTGTCTGCTTTTTTTTATTTTTTTAATTTGTTTCGGTGGCTAGAGCCATGATTATTTTTATTTTTAAATTCTCAAGTGTTAAAAATAAATCTTTTAATTTAACATTTCTATTAGCAAAAATTGACAAAACAATCGTGCAGACAGATCTCTTTCAATTAGCAACTAAACAAGAAGTGTGTCAGAAATTGTGGAAGGATTGTATTCGCGTGCAAATCAATTAATTGATTTCTGGCTAAATAATATGTATTTTATATAGAGAACTATTTGCGTCATATGCCAAATGTATTAACTCCATCTTACAGATGGTGTCAATATATGCGAAAACTTAACTTTTTTTAATTTTTCAGATCATTTTTAGACAAAAATGTTTTTAAATTTTTTAAACACATTTTTAGAATACTTAGAATTTAGTTAAGTAGAGTTAATCCTTTTCATTATTGTGGCATTTAATTTAAATTAAATTTTATTATGTATTTTGATTTTCTATAAATATCATAAATAATTAAATTTATCATTGGCTTTTGCTGTTAGCTTTGGTTGAATAATATTTATATATAAATGTTAGATAATTTAATAGAGTAATTGTAGAAGTATTGTGAAATAGTTAATTAATATATCATTATTTTGTTACACCCTACACCACTATATATAGTAACACTTAAACATCTTGAAGTGTCGCAAACTACTCAGTATCACTTTCTGAGTAGATTTAAATAATTTGATGAAACAGGATGCGTTTCACATCGGTCTATAACTGTCATACAAATGCCCCCCGGAATTGCAAGAGCTCATATATGTATATAAACAGATGTGTGTACTGACAATATAGTGAAAATCTGTGATCACTCATTTCTAACACCAAAAATCGATTTTAATTTAAGAATTACAAGGAATTGTTATTGGCTAAACTTTAATTACAATTACAAGTAATTGTAATTGGTTATTAGTCAATTACACATTACAAGTAATTGTAATAGGAAAAACTTCAATTACAAGTAATTGTAATTGGTTATTGCTCAATTTCATGTAATGAATTACTTTGTGTAATCATTACATGGTCAATTACAATTTCATTACTTGTAATGTGCAATTAAGCAATAACCAATTACAATTACAAGTAATTATAAATGAATTTTTGCCAATTGCAATTAATTGTAATTGTAATTGAAGTTTCCAATTAAAATTAATTGTAATTAAGCAAATTACATATAATTATAAGGAACAAAATTCACAATTCCAAGTAATTGTAATTGGAAATTGTGATTGGTAAAACTTTAATTAACATTACAAGTAATTGTAATTGTCAAAACTTCTATTACAAAACTTCAATTACAAGTAATTGTAATTGGTTATTAGTCAATTACACATTACAAGTAATTGTAATAGGAACAACTTCATTTACAAGTAATAGTAATTGGTTATTGCTCAATTTCATATAATGAATTACTTTGTGTAATCATTACTTGGTCAATTTCAATTACTTGTAATGTGTAATTAAGCAATAACCAATAACAATTACAAGTAATTATAATTGAATTTTTTCCAATTACAATTAATTGCAATTGAAGTTTCCAATTAAAATTAATTGTAATTAAGCAAATTACATATAATTATAAGGAAGAAAATTCACAATTACAAGTAATTGTAATTGGAAATTGTGATTGGCAAAACTTTAATTACCATTACAAGTAATTGTAATTGTTAAAACTTCTATTACAAAACTTCAGTTACAAGTAATTGTAATTTGTAAAGCTTCAATTACACTTACATCAAATGTAATTACAACGGCTGTAATAACTTTTCCATTGAAATGATATCAATTAGATTATTTAATTAAATACTTTAATGTAGGGTATAACAATTTCGCTTAAACTTTTTAAATAAATTGCCGTAATTTCTGTTTAAATATGTATTTATATTTCAATTATTATTTGAAATAATCAAATTACTCTAATGAAATTTTGTTATTTTATAAAATCAATGCAATTAAAAAGATTTTTAAACCAGAAGCTAATAATTATGCTAATAAAATTTTGTTAAAAATATAAATTTTTAAGAAATTTAAATAAAATTTTTTAATTTGAAATTAATTTTTAAAATAATCTGAGGTCAAATAAAGCTAACTCGACAGAAGTCGGTGGTCAATTCTAAATTAGTAATAGGCTAAGAATGACAAGCTGTATAATTGAAATCAATAGAGAGAGAGAGAGAGTGTGTAAGAGCTTGGGGAGTGAGAGAGCTCTCTATCGATCTCTCCAGAGCCGATTTTGAAGCCGTTTTCAGTTGGTAATTTTGCGACTTGTTCTTTACTTTATACTTAACCGTGCGAAAACTCACCTTAGACGTTTGATACATGACTCTAATTATAAGTGATTTAAAAAGTGAAACTATTGGTGAACTAATTGTGTATATATTTAAGATATCTTGTGAAGAATACACAAACATATAATAAGTGCTTTCGTTAAAATCTTAATAAAATTTCCAAAAATAAAATTAAAACACCCACTTGCTTGGACAGTTCTAATCTTTGAAATGTGGAGCCATCAGAACCAATATCATCCATTACAAATGGTATGCCTTCAACTTTTGATCCTTCACCAGCAGCTTGACCATAATTAACCACTAAAGGTCCTTTGGGTTTACGAAATGTTGTAAATTGGTCCATAAGTGGAGCTCCATCATATGTTTTTAATTGTTCGAGCTCTTTAATCTAGAAATGATCAAATTTATTTCAAAATACAAATTCTAACTAAAATTTCTTACTAGTTCCTCTTCCAGTTCAATGCCTTCAATAAAATCTGCAAATAGAACTTGTGTTTCGCAATTGAAGAAGGTTAAGAAACCTTCATATAAAATATATTCTTTCATATAATCTGGCATCCATACTATTAGAGGCGAATTTTTTAGGGTAATTTTGTTTCTACCCACATTTACTTTTTGTAGTTCTCCCCGTAATCCAGCATATTGTGTATTATTTACAGTTGCAATCTAGGTATTTTAACCCATAACCCATTAGCAAAGGTTTTTCTTTTGAATTATTCCCAATACCTGCTTACCTTTAGTTCAAAAGCAAATACCACAATATTATTTTTAAGACCCAATGCCTCCTGTAGATTATTAAGTTTTGTATTATAGAACACTGCATGTAATTCTCCGGGAAATGATGTCGTAGTATTTTCAAACCATTGAAAATATAAAAATTCAAAACGATATGTACCCGGCACCACTGTGGAACGAAAATTAATAGTGGGTACATTATCTTTGTTGTACTTCATGTTAACTACTATCGTATAATCATTATTTTCGAGTATTGTTGTGTAAGGTAAGTAATTGAAATTTTTCAATTCCAATGGTTCGTATATTTCTCCCAGTATTTTGTAGTCGTAAAAATTTCTCAATGTTATTTGATGTTTTCCAATGCATTGTTGTTTCACTGTTTGCGCCAGAGAAACTAAGAATACTTTTGTCATAAATGGTTTTTTTATTTAGGATTATCAGACTTGGAAGGTAATGATTACATTTTCAATTACAATTACATTTGCAATAATTGTAATTGGAGCTTTAATAATTACAATTACCTGTAATTGTTATTGAAGTTTTTCCAATTACATTTAGATTGTGCAATGATCAATTGAAAATACTTGTAATTGAAATTATGCCAATTATAATTACTTGTAATTGTAATTGAAGAATTTCCAATTACAATTAACTGTAATTGTAAATGTCTTTCCTTATAATTACATGTAATTTGTAATAAGTAACAACTGAATTACAATTACAAGTAATTGTAATGGCTACAATTACATGTAATTATAATTGGCTGTTGACCAATTACACATTACAAATAATTGTAATTTGGTAAACTTTTATTACAAATAATTGTAATTGCTTATTGCTCAACTACGCATTACAATTAATTGTCATTGAGCATATAATGAATTACATTATGTAATCATTAACACCCTCCCCTCCAGGGTTATTTAATTCCGATTTTATACCTTTTATTACTCCACTGACAAAGATTAACTGAAATAATTTTCCAATAAAACTTTTCATTTTCTTACTTTACGTTTAAACAGTTTGAAGTTAAAGTTATAACTGAATTAACTAATAAAGGGGCAAATAGTTTTTTAATCATAATCGTAGTATTTTAAAGTCCTTAGGGATTACAGTTAATAAATTGTACTTAAACATGAATTAACTTATTAAGTGCATTAACTGCAATTTAATGTAATTTCTATAGAAATATTGGAACAGTGGTTCCCAACATATTTACTTACACAGTACCAAATTAAGTCAATGTTTTAACACGGTGATGACTTACAACGCTTACAAATAAGGAGTTATCTAAGTAGTTACCAGTACCAGTTGAAGAACAGAAAGTACCATAAAATTCTCTATTATATTTAGATTTATATTCCATCAAATGTTTCCAGATTCAATATTATAGAAAAATCAAAAAGTACCTTATGAAGAACGAAAAAGTACCAACATCTCCCCATTTATAGGTTCCCATTGGATGCTTTTAACAAACGTACAGATGGACAGACGAATTAAGTGGACAGAATTAAGTAAAAACATAAATGTCATTTTTCTGGCCAAACTAACTTTGTGTGAAAAAATAAATGTCGTTTTTCTGGCCAAACTAAAGGCGCTAGGGCAAAAACAAAGAAAATCTGTGATCACTTTAATTTCCCACCAAAAATCAATTTTTTGAGTGAAAACATAAAAGTCCATTTTCTGGCCAAACTAAAGGCGCTACAGCAAAAAGAAAGAAAATCTGCGATCACTTTCATTTCCCACCAAAAATATATATTTTGAGTGAAAACATAAAAGTCCATTTTCTGGCCAAACTAAAGGCGCTACAGCAAAAAGAAAGAAAATCTGTGATCACTTTATTTTTCCATTAAAAATCTATATTTTGAGTGAAAACATAAAAGTCCATTTTCTGGCCAAACTAAAGGCGCTACAGCAAAAAGAAAGAAAATCTGTGATCACTTTATTTTTCCATTAAAAATCTATTTTTTGAGTGAAAACATAAAAGTCCATTTTCTGGCCAAACTAAAGGTGCTAGGACAAAAAGAAAGAAAATCTGTGATCACTTTATTTTTCCATTAAAAATCTATATTTTGAGTGAAAACATAAAAGTCCATTTTCTGGCCAAACTAAAGGCGCTACAGCAAAAAGAAAGAAAATCTGTGATCACTTTATTTTTCTATTAAAAATCTATACTTTGAGTGAAAACGTAAAAGTCCATTTTCTGGCCAAACTAAAGGCGATACAGCAAAAAGAAAGAAAATCTGTGATCACTTTATTTTTTCACCAAAATCTATTTTTTGAGTGAAAACATAAAATTCAATTTTCTGGCCAAACTAAAGGCGCTACTGCTTTTTATTTTTCCATTAAAAAGCGATTTTTTGAGTGAAAACATAAAAGTCCATTTTCTGGCCAAACTAAAGGCGCTACAGCAAAAAGAAAGAAAATCTGTGATCACTTTATTTTTCCATTAAAAATCTATATTTTGAGTGAAAACATAAAAGTCAAATTTCTGGCTAAACTAAAGGCGCTACAGCAAAAAGAAAGAAACTCTGTGATCAATTTATTTTTCCACCAAAAATCTATTTTTTGAGTGAAAACATAAAAGTCCATTTTCTGGCCAAACTAAAGGCGCTACAGCAAAAAGAATGAAAATCTGTGATCACTTTATTTATCCATTAACAATCTATATATTGAGTGAAAACATAAAAGTATATTTTCTGGCCAAACTAAAGGCGCTAGGGCAAAAAGAAAGAAAATCTGTAATCACTTTATTTTTCCACCAAAAATCTATTTTTTGAGTGAAAACATAAAAGTCCATTTTCTGGCCAAACTAAAGGCGCTACTGCAAAAAGAAAGAAAATCTGTGATAACTTCAGTTTCCCATTAAAAATCTATATTTTGAGTGAAAACATAAAAGTCCATTCTCTGGCCAAACTAAAGGCGCTACAGCAAAAACAAAGAAAATCTGTGATCACTTTATCTTCCCATTAAAAATCTATATTTTGAGTGAAAACAAAAGTCCATTTTCTGGCCAAACTAAAGGCGCTACAGCAAAAGGAAAGAAAATCTGTGATCACTTTATTTTTCCATTAAAAATCTATATTTTGAGTGAAATCACAAAAGTCCAATTTCTGGCCAAACTAAAGGCGCTAGGGCAAAAAGAAAGAAAATCTGTAATCACTTTATTTTTCCACCAAAAATCTATTTTTTGAGTGAAAACATAGAAGTCCATTTTCTGGCTAAACTAAAGGCGCTACAGCAAAAAGAAAGCAAATCTGTGATCACTTTGTTTTCCCATTAAAAATCTATATTTTGAGTGAAAACATAAAAGTCCATTTTCTGGCCAAACTAAAGGCGCTACAGCAAAAACAAAGAAAATCTGTGATCACTTTAATTTCCATTAAAAATCTATACTTTGAGTGAAAACATAAAAGTCCATTTTCTGGCTAAACTAAAGGCGCTACAGCAAAAGAAAACAAATCTGTGATCACTTTATTTTTCCATTAAAAATCGATTTTTTGAGTGAAAACATAAAAGTCCATTTTCTGGCCAAACTAAAGGCGCTACAGCAAAAAGAAAGAAAATCTGTGATCACTTTATTTTTCCACCAAAAATCTATTTTTTGAGTGAAAACATAAAAGTCCATTTTCTGACCAAACTAAAGGCGCTAGGGCAAAAAGAAAGAAAATCTGTGATCATTTTCATTTCCCACCAAAAATCTATATTTTGAGTGAATGGCGCTACAGCAAAAAGAAAGCAAATCTGTGATCACTTTATTTTCACATTAATGTGCTGTTTCTAGATAGCATGCGAGCACTTTGAGTTAAAATTTTATTTGTATTTTGTTATTGTTACAAAAACAAAATACATTTAAAATTTTTACTCAAAGTACTCACACGTTATCTGGAAACTACACATAAAAATCTATATTTTGAGTGAAAACGTAAAAGTCCATTTTCTGGCCAAACTAATGGCGCTACAGCAAAAAGAAAGAAAATCTGTGATCACTTTATTTTCCCATTAAAAATCGATTTTTTGAGTGAAAACATAAAAGTCCATTTTCTAGCCAAACTAAAGGCGCTACAGCAAAAAGAAAGAAAATCTGTGATCATTTTCATTTCCCACCAAAAATCTATATTTTGAGTGAAAACATAAAAGTCCATTTTCTAGCCAAACTAAAGGCGCTACAGCAAAAAGAAAGAAAATCTGTGATCATTTTCATTTCCCACCAAAAACCTATATTTTGAGTGAAAGGCGCTACAGCAAAAAGAAAGCAAATCTGTGATCACTTTATTTTTCCATTAAAAATCTATATTTTGAGTGAAAACGTAAAAGTCCATTTTCTGGCCAAACTAATGGCGCTACAGCAAAAAGAAAGAAAATCTGTGATCACTTTATCTTCCCATTAAAAATCTATATTTTGAGTGAAAACAAAAGTCCATTTTCTGGCCAAACTAAAGGCGCTACAGCAAAAGGAAAGAAAATCTGTGATCACTTTATTTTTCCATTAAAAATCTATATTTTGAGTGAAATCACAAAAGTCCAATTTCTGGCCAAACTAAAGGCGCTAGGGCAAAAAGAAAGAAAATCTGTAATCACTTTATTTTTCCACCAAAAATCTATTTTTTGAGTGAAAACATAGAAGTCCATTTTCTGGCTAAACTAAAGGCGCTACAGCAAAAAGAAAGCAAATCTGTGATCACTTTGTTTTCCCATTAAAAATCTATATTTTGAGTGAAAACATAAAAGTCTATTTTCTGGCCAAACTAAAGGCGCTACAGCAAAAAGAAAGAAAATCTGTGATCACTTTATTTTTCCATTAAAAATCGATTTTTTGAGTGAAAACATAAAAGTCCATTTTCTGGCCAAACTAAAGGCGCTAGGGCAAAAAGAAAGAAAATCTGTGATCACTTCAATTTCCCATTAAAAATAATAAAAGTCTATTTTCTGGCCAAACTAAAGGCGATACAGCAAAAAGAAAGAAAATATTTGATCACTTTAATTTCCCATTAAAAATCTATATTTTGGATGAAAACATAAAAGTTCATTTTCTGGCCAAACTAAAAGCGCTAGGACAAAAAGAAAGGTAATCTGTGATCACTTTATTTTTCCATTAAAAATCTATTTTTTGAGTGAAAACATAAAAGTCCATTTTCTGTCTAAACTAAAGGCGCTACAGCAAAAAGAAAGCAAATCTGTGATCACTTTATTTTTCCATTAAAAATCTATATTTTGAGTGAAAACGTAAAAGTCCATTTTCTGGCCAAACTAATGGCGCTACAGCAAAAAGAAAGAAAATCTGTGATCACTTTATTTTCCCATTAAAAATCGATTTTTTGAGTGAAAACATAAAAGTCCATTTTCTAGCCAAACTAAAGGCGCTACAGCAAAAAGAAAGAAAATCTGTGATCATTTTCATTTCCCACCAAAAATCTATATTTTGAGTGAAAACATAAAAGTCCATTTTCTAGCCAAACTAAAGGCGCTACAGCAAAAAGAAAGAAAATCTGTGATCATTTTCATTTCCCACCAAAAACCTATATTTTGAGTGAAAGGCGCTACAGCAAAAAGAAAGCAAATCTGTGATCACTTTATTTTTCCATTAAAAATCTATATTTTGAGTGAAAACGTAAAAGTCCATTTTCTGGCCAAACTAATGGCGCTACAGCAAAAAGAAAGAAAATCTGTGATCACTTTATTTTCCCATTAAAAATCGATTTTTTGAGTGAAAACATAAAAGTCCATTTTCTGGACAAACTAAAGGCGCTACAGCAAAAAGAAAGAAAATCTGTGATCACATTATTTTTCCATTAAAAATCTATATTTTGAGTGAAAACATAAAAGTCCATTTTCTAGCCAAACTAAAGGCGCTACAGCAAAAAGAAAGAAAATCTGTGATCATTTTCATTTCCCACCAAAAATCTATATTTTGAGTGAATGGCGCTACAGCAAAAAGAAAGCAAATCTGTGATCTCTTTATTTTTCCATTAAAAATCTAAATTTTGAGTGAAAACATAAAAGTCCATTTTCTGGCCAAACTAAAGGCGCTACAGCAAAAAGAAAGAAAATCTGTGATCACTTTATTTTTCCATTAAAAATCTATATTTTGAGTGAAAACATAAAAGTCTATTTTCTGGCTAAACTAAAGGCGCTACAGCAAAAAGAAAGCAAATCTGTGATCACTTTATTTTTCCATTAAAAATCAATTTTTTGA
The DNA here is from genome assembly GCF_015586225.1 of Lucilia sericata. Taxonomy (NCBI): domain Eukaryota; kingdom Metazoa; phylum Arthropoda; class Insecta; order Diptera; family Calliphoridae; genus Lucilia; species Lucilia sericata. The sequence continues at coordinate 271,689 of NW_023994574.1, forward strand.
GTGAAAACATAAAAGTCCATTTTCTGGACAAACTAAAGGCGCTACAGCAAAAAGAAAGCAAATCTGTGATCACTTTATTTTTCCATTAAAAATCTATTTTTTGAGTGAAAACATAAAAGTCCATTTTCTATCCAAACTAAAGGCGCTACAGCAAAAAGAAAGAAAATCTGTGATCACTTTATTTTTCCACCAAAAATCTATATTTTGAGTGAAAACATAAAAGTCCATTTTCTGGCCAAACTAAAGGCGCTACAGCAAAAAGAAAGAAAATCTGTGATCGATCACTTTATTTTTCCATTAAAAATCTACATTTTGAGTGAAAACATAAAATTCCATTTTCTGGCTAAACTAAAGGCGCTACAGCAAAAAGAAAGAAAATCTGTGATCACTTTATTTTTCCATTAAAAATCTATACTTTGAGTGAAAACATAAAAGTCCATTTTCTGGCTAAACTAAAGGCGCTACAGCAAAAAGAAAACAAATCTGTGATCACTTTATTTTTCCATTAAAAATCGATTTTTTGAGTGAAAACATAAAAGTCCATTTTCTGGCCAAACTAAAGGCGCTACAGCAAAAAGAAAGAAAATCTGTGATCACTTTATTTTTCCACCAAAAATCTATTTTTTGAGTGAAAAAATAAAAGTCCATTTTCTGACCAAACTAAAGGCGCTAGGGCAAAAAGAAAGAAAATCTGTGATCACTTCAATTTCCCATTAAAAATAATAAAAGTCTATTTTCTGGCCAAACTAAAGGCGATACAGCAAAAAGAAAGAAAATCTGTGATCACTTTAATTTCCCATTAAAAATCTATATTTTGAGTGAAAACATAAAAGTCCATTTTCTGGCCAAACTAAAGACGCTACAGCAAAAAGAAAGAAAATCTGTGATCACTTTAATTTCCCATTAAAAATCTATATTTTGAGTGAAAACATAAAAGTTCATTTTCTGGCCAAACTAAAGGCGATAGGACAAAAAGAAAGGTAATCTGTGATCACTTTAATTTCCCATTAAAAATCTATAGTTTGAGTGAAAACATAAAAGTCTATTTTCTGGCCAAACTAAAAGCGCTACAGCAAATAGAAAGAAAATCTGTGATCATTTTCATTTCCCACCAAAAATCTATATTTTGAGTGAAAGGCGCTACAGCAAAAAGAAAGCAAATCTGTGATCACTTTATTTTTCCATTAAAAATCTATATTTTGAGTGAAAACGTAAAAGTCCATTTTCTGGCCAAACTAATGGCGCTACAGCAAAAAGAAAGCAAATCTGTGATCTCTTTATTTTTTCATTAAAAATCTAAATTTTGAGTGAAAACATAAAAGTCCATTTTCTGGCCAAACTAAAGGCGCTACAGCAAAAAGAAAGCAAATCTGTGATCACTTTATTTTTCCATTAAAAATCTATATTTTGAGTGAAAACATAAAAGTCCATTTTCTGGACAAACTAAAGGCGCTACAGCAAAAAGAAAGCAAATCTGTGATCACTTTATTTTTCCATTAAAAATCTATATTTTGAGTGAAAACAGAAAAGTCCATTTTCTAGCCAAACTAAAGGCGCTACAGCAAAAAGACAGAAAATCTGTGATCACTTTATTTTTCCATTAAAAATCTATTTTTTGAGTGAAAACATAAAAGTCCATTTTCTGGCTAAACTAAAGGCGCTACAGCAAAAAGAAAGCAAATCTGTGATCACTTTATTTTTCCATTAAAAATCTATATTTTGAGTGAAAACGTAAAAGTCCCTTTTCTGGCCAAACTAATGGCGCTACAGCAAAAAGAAAGAAAATCTGTGATCACTTTATTTTCCCATTAAAAATCGATTTTTTGAGTGAAAACATAAAAGTCCATTTTCTGGACAAACTAAAGGCGCTACAGCAAAAAGAAAGAAAATCTGTGATCACCTTATTTTTCCATTAAAAATCTATATTTTGAGTGAAGACATAAAAGTCCATTTTCTAGCCAAACTAAAGGCGCTACAGCAAAAAGAAAGAAAATCTGTGATCATTTTCATTTCCCACCAAAAATCTATATTTTGAGTGAAAGGCGCTACAGCAAAAAGAAAGCAAATCTGTGATCTCTTTATTTTTCCATTAAAAATCTAAATTTTGAGTGAAAACATAAAAGTCCATTTTCTGGCCAAACTAAAGGCGCTACAGCAAAAAGAAAGAAAATCTGTGATCACTTTATTTTTCCATTAAAAATCTATATTTTGAGTGAAAACATAAAAGTCCATTTTCTAGCCAAACTAAAGGCGCTACAGCAAAAAGAGAGAAAATCTGCGATCATTTTCATTTCCTACCAAAAATCTATATTTTGAGTGAAAGGCGCCACAGCAAAAAGAAAGCAGATCTGTGATCACTTTATTTTTCCATTAAAAATCTATATTTTGAGTGAAAACGTAAAAGTCCATTTTCTGGCGAAACTAATGGCGCTACAGCAAAAAGAAAGAAAATCTGTGATCACTTTATTTTTCCATTAAAAATCTATACTTTGAGTGAAAACATAAAAGTCCATTTTCTGGACAAACTAAAGGCGCTACAGCAAAAAGAAAGAAAATCTGTGATCACTTTATTTTTCCATTAAAAATCTATATTTTGAGTGAAAACAGAAAAGTCCATTTTCTAGCCAAACTAAAGGCGCTACAGCAAAAAGAAAGCAAATCTGTGATCACTTTATTTTTCCATTAAAAATCTATATTTTGAGTGAAAACAGAAAAGTCCATTTTCTAGCCAAACTAAAGGCGCTACAGCAAAAAGAAAGCAAATCTGTGATCACTTTATTTTTCCATTAAAAATCTATATTTTGAGTGAAAACATAAAAGTCCATTTTCTAGCCAAACTAAAGGCGCTACAGCAAAAAGAAAGAAAATCTGTGATTATTTTCATTTCCCACCAAAAATCTATATTTTGAGTGAAAGGCGCTACAGCAAAAAGAAAGCAGATCTGTGATCACTTTATTTTTCCATTAAAAATCTATATTTTGAGTGAAAACGTAAAAGTCCATTTTCTGGCCAAACTAATGGCGCTACAGCAAAAAGAAAGAAAATCTGTGATCACTTTATTTTCCCATTAAAAATCGATTTTTTGAGTGAAAACATAAAAGTCCATTTTCTGGACAAACTAAAGGCGCTACAGCAAAAAGAAAGAAAATCTGTGATCACTTTATTTTTCCATTAAAAATCTATATTTTGAGTGAAAACAGAAAAGTCCATTTTCTAGCCAAACTAAAGGCGCTACAGCAAAAAGAAAGCAAATCTGTGATCACTTTATTTTTCCATTAAAAATCTATATTTTGAGTGAAAACATAAAAGTCCATTTTCTAGCCAAACTAAAGGCGCTACAGCAAAAAGAAAGCAAATCTGTGATCTCTTTATTTTTCCATTAAAAATCTAAATTTTGAGTGAAAACATAAAAGTCCATTTTCTGGCCAAACTAAAGGCGCTACAGCAAAAAGAAAGAAAATCTGTGATCACTTTATTTTTCCATTAAAAATCTATATTTTGAGTGAAAACATAAAAGTCCATTTTCTGGCTAAACTAAAGGCGCTACAGCAAAAAGAAAGCAAATCTGTGATCACTTTATTTTTCCATTAAAAATCTATTTTTTTAGTGAAAACATAAAAGTCCATTTTCTGGCTAAACTAAAGGCGCTACAGCAAAAAGAAAGCAAATCTGTGATCACTTTATTTTTCCATTAAAAATCTATATTTTGAGTGAAAACGTAAAAGTCCATTTTCTGGCCAAACTAATGGCGCTACAGCAAAAAGAAAGAAAATCTGTGATCACTTTATTTTCCCATTAAAAATCGATTTTTTGAGTGAAAACATAAAAGTCCATTTTCTGGACAAACTAAAGGCGCTACAGCAAAAAGAAAGAAAATCTGTGATCACTTTATTTTTCCATTAAAAATCTATATTTTGAGTGAAAACATAAAAGTCCATTTTCTAGCCAAACTAAAGGCGCTACAGCAAAAAGAAAGAAAATCTGTGATTATTTTCATTTCCCACCAAAAATCTATATTTTGAGTGAAAGGCGCTACAGCAAAAAGAAAGCAAATCTGTGATCTCTTTATTTTTCCATTAAAAATCTATTTTTTGAGTGAAAACATAAAAGTCCATTTTCTATCCAAACTAAAGGCGCTACAGCAAAAAGAAAGAAAATCTGTGATCGATCACTTTTTGAGTGAAAACATAAAAGTTCATTTTCTGGCCAAACTAAAGGCGCTAGGACAAAAAGAAAGAAAATCTGTGATCACTTTATTTTTCTATTAAAAATCTATACTTTGAGTGAAAACATAAAAGTCCATTTTCTGGCTAAACTAAAGGCGCTACAGCAAAAAGAAAGAAAATCTGTGATCACTTTATTTTTCCATTAAAAATCTATATTTTGAGTGAAAACATAAAAGTCCATTTTCTGGCCAAACTAAAGGCGCTACAGCAAAAACAAAGAAAATCTGTGATCACTTTATTTTTCCATTAAAAATCTATACTTTGAGTGAAAACATAAAAGTCCATTTTCTGGCTAAACTAAAGGCGCTACAGCAAAAAGAAAACAAATCTGTGATCACTTTATTTTTCCATTAAAAATCGATTTTTTGAGTGAAAACATAAAAGTCCATTTTCTGGCCAAACTAAAGGCGCTACAGCAAAAAGAAAGAAAATCTGTGATCACTTTAATTTCCCATTAAAAATCTATATTTTGAGTGAAAACATAAAAGTTCATTTTCTGGCCAAACTAAAGGCGCTAGGACAAAAAGAAAGAAAATCTGTGATCACTTTATTTTTCTATTAAAAATCTATACTTTGAGTGAAAACATAAAAGTCCATTTTCTGGCTAAACTAAAGGCGCTACAGCAAAAAGAAAGAAAATCTGTGATCACTTTATTTTTCCATTAAAAATCTATATTTTGAGTGAAAACATAAAATTCCATTTTCTGGCCAAACTAAAGGCGCTACAGCAAAAAGAAAGAAAATCTGTGATCACTTTATTTTTCCATTAAAAATCTATATTTTGAGTGAAAACGCAAAAGTCCATTTTCTAGCCAAACTAATGGCGCTACAGCAAAAAGAAAGAAAATCTGTGATCACTTTATTTTCCCATTAAAAATCTATATTTTGAGTGAAAACATAAAAGTCCATTTTCTGGCCAAACTAAAGGCGCTACAGCAAAAAGAAAGCAAATTTGTGATTACTTTATTTTTCCACCAAAAATCTATATTTTGAGTGAAAACATAAAAGTCCATTTTCTGGCTAAACTAAAGGCGCTACAGCAAAAAGAAAACAAATCTGTGATCACTTTATTTTTCCATTAAAAATCTACATTTTGAGTGAAAACATAAAAGTCCATTTTCTGGCTAAACTAAAGGCGCTACAGCAAAAAGAAAACAAATCTGTGATCACTTTAATTTCCCATTAAAAATCTATAGTTTGAGTGAAAACATAAAAGTCTATTTTCTGGCCAAACTAAAAGCGCTACAGCAAATAGAAAGAAAATCTGTGATCACTTTATTTTTCCATTAAAAATCTATAGTTTGAGTGAAAACATAATAGTCCAATTTCTGGCCAAACTAAAGGCGCTACAGCAAAAAGAAAGAAAATCTGTGATAATTTTATTTTCCCATTAAAAATTTATATTTTGAGTGAAAACATAAAAGTCCATTTTCTGGCCAAACTAAAGGCGCTACAGCGAAAAGAAAGAAAATCTGTGATCACTTTATTTTCCCATTAAAATCTATAGTTTGAGTGAAAACATAAAAGTCCATTTTCTGACCAAACTAAAGGCGCTACAGCAAAAAGAAAGAAAATCTGTGATCACTTTATTTCCCCATTAAAAATCTATATTTTGAGTGAAAACATAAAAGTCCATTTTCTGGCCAAACTAAAGGCGCTACAGCGAAAAGAAAGAAAATCTGTGATCACTTTAATTTCACACCAAAAATCTATATTTTGAGTGAAAACATAAAAGTCCATTTTCTGGCCAAACTAAAAGCGCTACAGCAAAAAGAAAGATAATCTGTGATCACTTTCTTTTTCCATTAAAAATCTAAAGTTTGAGTGAAAACATAAAAGTCTATTTTCTGGCCAAACTAAAGGCGCAAGGCAAAAAGAATGAAAATCTGTGAACACTTTATTTTTCCATTAAAAATCTATATTTTGAGTGAAAATATAAAAGTCCATTTTCTGACCAAACTAAAGGCGCTACAGCAAAAAGAAAGAAAATCTGTGATCACTTTATTTGTACTTAATTTGTATTCGTGACAATATTAGTTAAATTAAAAACAACCATAACAGACCCATTAAAACCCCAACTAGTTTTGAAATAGATAAACGAGCTGAACTATCTCGTGGGTCTTCAACATAGTTTGTTGGAGATGGCGTATTTTCAACATCATAAGCAGGAGAAAGATTCGTAAATACCTTGCCTTTAGGCTTAATAGCAGGTTGTACTTCCTGCATTAAGTCTTTTCCACCAAATGATTTCAATTTTTCAAATTCTTTAACCTAAAAAAATTTCATATTTGAAAAACAAAATCTTAATAACAAAATTAACTCTTAAACTTACAACTTCTGGCGTTATAGTTATTACATCTTCAAAATCCAACCATAAAACTTTGGCTTGACAGAAATGCTGAAAAGTTCCTTCGTAGATATAAAAATATTGCATTTCAGCGGAAAGCCAATTATTTAAACTCTTTGAGGGAATTGAGATGTTGGTGTATGGTTGTTGCACATATTTGAGATTTTCCCACAAAACTTCAAAACCCTGAGCTTTTAATGGATTAACCTAAAATATTGCTTTATTTTAAGTGTAAATTTTAATATTTAAGTTTTACCTCTATTGCAAATGTTAAAATAATTATAGCTTTATCCATGCCCAAAGAGCTTTCAAAACTTTTAGCCTCGACATTGTAGAAAAGTGCATTAAATTCACCCGGAAATGTTAAATTTCCATGTGATAACAATGGTGAGACCTCTTCAAACCATTGAAAAAATAGAAACTCTAAACGATATCTGCCCTTGACTCCGTTAAATGTTTCCAGATTTACTTTCACTGTCGGCACTATGTCATTTTCGTTAAATTTCAAATGTATAAGCAGCATATGAGAGTCATTTTCCAAAATAGTTTTATTGGGCATTTCATCAAAATCCAAATCAAATATATTATTATTAGTTTCAAAATCTACAAAAACTATATTATCTGGTTTCTCAAGACCCAAACGATGTTTGCCCAGACATTGCGGCTTTTCTAAGTCGTCAATGGCACCTACTGCAGCAAAAAACATGTTCTTAATATAAAACTATTTATACAAAAATTAAGAAAAATATACCCCATAAAGATGAGCCCTTTGGAAAAAATATTACTTGATGGAAAGTAAACAATGTTATTATTAAAAACTTTGTCCACATCCTTCGGTTGAACTTGATTATAAAATATTGACTTTTCAAGAGTTTATTTATTTCAATTTCCTCTAAATATAATCAATGTCCATTATAGTTGGTACAAACCATTTTGAAATTACTTTTGTACAACCATTAATTAGATTGCAATCAATTAAATACATATTTATAATGTATTGACTCATATAATATCAGCTAAAGAACTAAGTTCCCTAAAGTATAAACAACGTTTAAAAAATAAACAATTTAGATTAATGTTTATAATAGTTGGAACAGTATGGAAACCTAAACATTAATTGTGAAGCTAAGCTAAAGTTCAGTTCTAATTCATTTCTAGTTCAGTTTTAGTTTAGTTCTAGTTCAGTTCTAGTTCAGTTCTAGTTCAGTTCTAGTTCAGTTCTAGTTCAGTTCTAGTTCAGTTCTAGTTCAGTTCTAGTTCAGTTCTAGTTCAGTTCTAGTTCAGTTCTAGTTCAGTTCTAGTTCAGTTCTAGTTCAGTTTAGTTCAGTTCTAGTTCAGTTCTAGTTCAGTTCTAGTTCAGTTCTAGTTCAGTTCTAGTTCAGTTCTAGTTCAGTTCTAGTTCAGTTCTAGTTCAGTTCTAGTTCAGTTCTAGTTCAATTCTAGTTCAGTTCTAGTTCAGTTCTAGTTCAGTTCTAGTTCAGTTCTAGTTCATTTCTAGTTCAGTTCTAGTTCAGTTCTAGTTCAGTTCTAGTTCAGTTCTAGTTCAGTTCTAGTTCAGTTCTAGTTCAGTTCTAGTTCAGTTCTAGTTCAGTTCTAGTTCAGTTCTAGTTCAGTTCTAGTTCAGTTCTCAGTTCTTGTTCAGTTCTAGTTCAGTTCTAGTTCAGTTCTTGTTCAGTTCTAGTTCAGTTCTAGTTCAGTTCTAGTTCAGTTCTAGTTCAGTTCTAGTTCAGTTCTAGTTCAGTTTTAGTTCAGTTCTAGTTCAGTTCTAGTTCAGTTCTAGTTCAGTTCTAGTTCAGTTCTAGTTCAGTTCTAGTTCAGTTCTAGTTCAGTTTTAGTTCAGTTCTAGTTCAGTTCTAGTTCAGTTCTAGTTCAGTTCTAGTTCTAGTTCAGTTCTAGTTCAGTTCTAGTTCAGTTCTAGTTCAGTTCTAGTTCAGTTCTAGTTCAGTTCAGTTCTAGTTCTAGTTCAGTTCTAGTTCAGTTCTAGTTCAGTTCTAGTTCAGTTCTAGTTCAGTTCTAGTTCAGTTCTAGTTCAGTTCTAGTTCAGTTCTAGTTCAGTTCTAGTTCAGTTCTAGTTCAGTTCTAGTTCAGTTCTAGTTCAGTTCTAGTTCAGTTCTAGTTCAGTTCTAGTTCAGTTCTAGTTCAGTTCTAGTTCAGTTCTAGTTCAGTTCTAGTTCAGTTCTAGTTCAGTTCTAGTTCAGTTCTAGTTCTGTTCTAGTTCAGTTCTAGTTCAGTTCTAGTTCGGTTCTAGTTCAGTTCTAGTTCAGTTCTAGTTCAGTTCTAGTTTCAGTTCTAGTTCAGTTCTAGTTCAGTTCTAGTTCAGTTCTAGTTCAGTTCTAGTTCAGTTAGTTCAGTTCTAGTTTCAGTTCTAGTCAGTTCTAGTTCAGTTCTAGTTCAGTTCTAGTTCAGTTCTAGTTCAGTTCTAGTTCAGTTCAAGTTCAGTTCTAGTCTGTTCTAGTTCAGTTCTAGTTCAGTTCTAGTTCAGTTCTAGTTCAGTTCTAGTTCAGGTTCTAGTTCAGTTTCTAGTTCAGTTCTAGTTCAGTTCTAGTTCAGTTCTAGTTCAGTTCTAGTTCTGGTCTAGTTCTGTTCAAGTTCTGTTATAATTCAGTTCTAGGTCAGTTCTAGTGTTAGTTGTACTTTTTTAATTTAAATGTAATATTTCTTTTATTATTTTATATTTAATATATTTGCCAGAAATGAGTTTATTATGACATGGAAGGAATCATTATTAACTACAGTTCAACAGAACTTGTAAACACATTCACAAAATCAATAAATTCAATCAATAGTTAGATTTTTGGTGTTGTTGTGAAGTTTTTTAAGAATTTTGGAAGGATACAGGAAGGAACGTCTGCAACATACAAAAATTATAAATCTAATGTTCATATCTATCTTTCAATCACATTTCTGTTCATTTCTACATAAATCAAATTATGAAAGATAATTATATGTTTCAGACGATATTATGAAAAAATTAACAATGCAAAAGAATTGCTATCGAAAGTAAATTTAGCCAAGAAGGCCTTTACTTTAAATGAGCATTTGTTTAATAATAAAGGGTTATTATTTGTTTGTGGACTAAGTATATGAAATTAAAAAAATGAACCCTTTTTAAGGACGATATAAATTGTGGGTTGGTTTTGTTTTTCAAAGGATTAATGAATAAGCTATTATTAACAATGTTAATAAATAAAATCTTCTTTACACCAGTTACAGCACAAAAATGCCAATAACATTGAAAAATTCTTGTAAAATGTCCATACACTTTTTTTAGTAAGTATTTGAAAATTGTTGTAATAAAAAGACATCTGTTTTTGTAATTGACCTTAAAATCTTAATGCTCAATTCAAATTGTATATACAATATATTATTAAATTTTGTTTGGCAACATTTTGGGATTGGTAGGTAAATAATATAGGAATCTTTTGTCGCATTTGTTTCAAAATCCTTCATATTATTTAAGAAGATTTTTAAAGCAGATAATTAACATTTGTTTATATGAATTTTTATGACGTTAAAAACAATTGTGGCGCTGTCGCCGAAAGAATATGCGAATTCTTACAACATTCAACATTTACACAACCAGTTGCACAATCAACAAAAGTTTTTGGTTTAATTCTTTATTGAAGAATAAGTGAAAAAATTAATGTATCTTGTAACATAAGTAAAACATTTTTGCCGCAATTTTTTGTTCAGTTTAAAATTTAATTAAAATACTTATTAAACATTTAAATATGACAGATTGCATTTAATATTATTAAAATTTTAAAAATTTCATAAAATAAAAAACTTTGTTATCATGTTGTTACAAAATAAAAAATACAATATGTAAATACATACTATCTACCTATTTAACACATTTTTCCCACCAAAAAGGAAACTTTAGTTCATTCTAGTTTCGAGACATTATTTATTTGGTGGGTCAAATGATTTTCCAGTTATTTCAGAATTAGAACAGAACAAGAACAGAACTAGAACAGAACTAGAACAGAACTAGAACAGAACTAGAACAGAACTAGAACAGAACTAGAACAACTAGAACAGAACTAGAACAGAACTAGAACAGAACAGAACTAGAACAGAACTAGAACAGAACTAGAACAGAAGAACAGAACTAGAACAGAACAGAACAGAACTAGAACAGAACTAGAACAGAACTAGAACAGAACTAGAACAGAACTAGAACAGAACTAGAATAGAACTAGAACAGAACTAGAACAGAACTAGAACAGAACTAGAACAGAACTAGAACAGAACTAGAACAGAACTAGAACAGAACTAGAACAGAACTAGAACAGAACTAGAACAGAACTAGAACAAACTAGAACAGAACTAGAACAGAACTAGAACAGAACTAGAACAGAACTAGAACAGAACTAGAACAGAACTAGAACAGACTAGAACAGAACTAGAACGAACTAGAACAGAACTAGAAACAGAACTAGAACAGAACTAGAACAGAACTAGAACAGAACTAGAACAGAACTAAGAACAGAAACTAGAACAGAACTAGAAACAGAACTAGAACAGAACTAGAACAGAACTAGAACAGAAACTAGAACAGAACTAGAACAGAACTAGAACAAAACTAGAACTAGAAAAGAACTAGAAACAGAACTAGAACAGAACTAGAACTAGAACTAGAACAGAACTAGAACAGAACTAGAACAGAACTAGAACAGAACTAGAACAGAACTAGAACAGACTAGAACAGAACTAGAACAGAACTAGAACAGAACTAGAACAGAACTAAACAGAACCAACTAGAACAGAACTAGAACAGAACTAGACAGAACTAGAACAGCACTAGAACAGAACTAGAACAGAACTAGAACAAAACTAGAAGAGGACTAGAACAGAACTAGAACAGAACTAGAACAGAACTAGAACAGAACTAGAACAGAACTAGAACATTACTAGAGCTGGACCAGAACACAACTAGAAGACATAAGGGTGTCTAAGTTGTCCATAAAAATTTGAGATCGAAAAAATTTACCAATATTTATAAAGCTGTGCAATTAAAACAAACTAGAATACACAAATAAATAATCACTATAAATAAAATTATTGCATTTGATCCAACATCATCGGTGTCATAATAATCCTCGACATCCTGATTTTGCAGATTATTTTTATACACTTTTCCCTCAGGTATAATAGCATAAGGAATTTCTTTCATTAAAGGTTTAATATTAGAGGCTTTCAATTTTTGAAATTCTAGAACCTAAATATAATAAAATATAATTTAAAGACTAGAAAGGCTCTAAATTTATAACAATACATACGATTTCTGGCATCATTAGCACTGCATCTGTAAAATCAATGAATATAACTTTGGTCTCACAGAGGAATTGGAGTGATCCTTCATAAACATAAAAATTTCTTATATCAGTTTGATCCAATATCTAAATTATGATTTGGAATATTTGTTTTAGTATTATAACCACGTACATATCTGAGGTGTTCCTGCAAAACCTTGAAATTGTGAGTTTCCTTTGGATTAACCTAAAAAATTCGCAAACATTAAAATTCTTCACTTATTTTACGATTAATCATGAATTTTTCACCTCAACCACAAATGCCAAAATAACTACACCCTTGTCCATTGAGAGAGCGTGTTCGCATTGCTTAGCATTTTCATTGTAAAAGAGAACATGGAACTCACCCGGGAATGTTAAATTTCTATAATCCAAAGTTTTTGGTACATTTTCAAACCATTGAAAATATAAAGATTCCAAACGAAATATACCCTCGATTCCAAAAATGTTTGCAAAATTGATTCTTATAGATGGCACATTATCCTCATACTTCATGTCAATGACTAGAAAGCGACCATTATTTTCCAAAATGGTTTCAATTGGTATTTTATCAAAGTCTATATATTCTATTGGTTCAATATTCTCTATAAAATAATCGTAGACTTTTTCTAAACCCATTTGATGTTTGCCAATACATGGGTGTTTTTTCAAGTTAGTTTGGGCCAGAGCTTAAATTTTTACAGAAAAATTAACTTTTTTACTAAAATTGAAAATTGTTTAGAAAATTTACCTAATATTGTTGGTCCAATAAGAAGTAATTGATATAAAACTCCAATTTGAATTATTGTATTTACAAAATGTTTATCCATATTTTTGCAAATTGGGAGCAAAAATTTATGTTGACTTAATTCGCTGGAATTTTATTTGTAATTGTTTTCATTTTACTAAACAAGTGAAAACCATTATGCTATTATTCCTATTGGCCAGATGGGTAGTAATCATTTAAAGGCCGTTTTAATAATAGTTCGGAAACTAAGTACCTTAGGGATAAATACACAAAAAAATAATTTCAATAAAATTGAACTAACAATAGACTAAAACTAAACTGAACTACCACAGAACAGGATTAAAATTAGAACTGAACTAGAACTGAACTAGAACTGAACTAGAACTGAACTAGAACTGGACTAGAACTGAACTAGAAATGAACTAGAACTGAACTAGAACTGAACTAGAACTGAACTAGAACTGAACTAGAACTGAACTAGAACTGAACTAGAACTGAACTAGAACTGAACTAGAACTGAACTAGAACTGAACTAGAACTGAACTAGAACTGAAC